>NC_087196.1:62500-95000 GCF_035594125.1 Scylla paramamosain
TTATTTGTCGAAGATTCACATAAAAGGACAGTTCTTGGGAGACGTCACTAATATGCAGCAGGTGACGGTGTAAGGAACTCGCACCAAAATTATGCTTCATGTATTGAAAGAGCTTCATTCTTCATCTAGTTTCCGTCTTTCTCTTTTCTCCCATTTTCTTTTTCCGGAGAGATTTCCTCTAAGCACGAATGAATATCTGCAGATGATGCAGGAAGTAGGAAATAGGGACTGTTATGCACTTTTACTGTTTGTAGGCTACGGCTGAATTTACATTTTTAGGCATGATGTATTTCGAAAGAGTAAAATATAAAATTCTCTCTCTCTCTCTCTCTCTCTCTCTCTCTCTCTCTCTCTGTGTGTGTGTGTGTGTGATCCAACTACGGTCGTCCGCTGGTCATCCAGCCGTCCTTGCGGAAAGAGCTCAGAGCTCTCGATCTTTGGGTATGACTGAAACCACTCACACACCACACATCGGGACAGTGAGGTCATAAACACTCGAGTTACATCCCTTACCTACTTGCTGCTAGGTGAACAGGGGCTACACATTAAGGCTCGCCCAAGTGTGCGTGCGTGGGTGCGTGCGCGCGCGCACGCACCCACGCACACACGCACGCACACACAACCGTGAACAGCCTGGATAAAGTCGCGAGGAAACGGCAAACACCATACCGAAGCTCCTACAAGATAAATTACAATTACCACCCATGAAACTAAAGTGTGCTCATCGTACCGGACCAGCCACTCTCTCTCGACCAAGAATGATCGTCACCAGATTCGAGATATTTGGTGATCGCGAGCCAGTGCTTCGAAAACGGGAGTACGACGTCTGAGAACGCGATGATCAACAGCGACCTTTTTCAGCTCGTCACATTGTATGATCTCTGAAGTCTATGCTCGATCACTAGCCAGAGAAAGGAGAGGGAAGATAAATGAGGGCAGCTATGCGTATAGCCAAACACAAAGCTGGCAAGGCTGCCATTAGCATGGAAACTGCTCTAACCTCAATATCCCTGCTCCTGCTCCACATGTACAGTGCCACTTGTTGTATGTGGAGCTAATTAAATGTTGTCTTGTAGCTTGACATTATATTCTACAAATAACCAGGAATGATAAGCAGAGAGGACAGCGATGATGACGACGACGACGACTACGACGACGACGACGACTACGACGACGACGACGACGACGACAACAACTACTATTTTCCTTCTTATTGTTCTGCTAGCTAATACTCGTGCTGCTGCTGTTGCTCCTGCTGCTATTGCTACTGCTACTGCTAATGCTACCGCTACAACAACAACAGCAACAACATCAGCAACAAACAACTTATGCAGCTGCTACTACTACTACTACTACTACTACTACTACTACTACTAGATACTACTAAAACTACTACTACTACTACTACTACATACTACATACTACTACTACTACTACTAATGCTGCTACTAATACTACATACTACTACTAGTGCTACTAATAATACATGCTACTATTACTACTATTAGTACATACTACTGCTACTATATACTACTACTACTACTACTACTACTACTACAACTACTACATACTACTACTACTAGTACTTCTACTACCACATACTACTACTACTAGTACTTCTACTACTACATACTATTACATACTAGTACTAATACTATTATTACTACATACTACTACATACTACTACTAGTACTACTAATATATATATATATATATATATATATATATATATATATATATATATATATATATATATATATATATATATATATATATATATATATATATATATATATATATATATATATATATATATATATATATATATATATATATATACTACTACTAGTAGTACTGCTACTACTACAACTACGACTACTACTACTACTACTACATACTACTACTACTACATACTAAATTCTACTACTACCACTACTACTACTACTACATACTACTACTACTACTGCTACTACTAGTACTACATATTACTACTACTGCTAGTATTACTACATACTACTGCTACTTCTACATACTACTACTACTTATTACTACTACTGCTACTATTACTACATACTACTACTACCTCTACATACTACTACTACTACATACTATTACTACTTCTACATACTACTGCTACTACTACTACTACATACCACCACTACTACTACTACTGCTACTACTACTACTACATACCACCACTACTACTACTACTACTACTACATACCACCACTACTACTACTACGTACATACTACTACTACATACTACTACTACTACTACTACTACTACTACTACCACTACTGCTACTACCACTACTACTGCTACTACTACTGGTACTACTACTACTACTACTACTGCTGCTGCTGCTGCTGTTGCTGCTGCTACTGCAACTGCTGCTACTACTACTACTACTACTACTAGTACTACTACTACCAGCAGCGAACTGAAATAAAGTAAAAGTGAGGTATTTATATAAGCGTAACTTTTAATGTAGCTTGATTGCAATATGAAATGAGAATAATAATGTTTGAAGCGCAGAAAACTCAACAAAATTTCATTTTTTTCTTTTCTTTTTTTTCTTTTTTTTTTTTATTCATACTCTTTAGCTACAGACTGGAAATTCGCGGACATGTATGCGTAAGTTTTGTCTAAGAGCATTGACGGGAGACAGTGAAGGTGCATGATTCAAGATAAATTTCGATGAGGTATATTTTCTAGTTTATAGCATGCAGCTCCCTCCGCTACTCTGGTGTGCTGCACCGTGTGTGAGTATTAGTACATAGAAAAATATCACTTCAACATTACCACCTTCACCACTGTATTCTTGGCAATCTTATTATCGTACTCGCAGCATCATTTACACACACACACACACACACACACACACACAAACGCACGCAAGCACACACACAATAGTCGTACGCTGCTCACTAGCTCAGTGGTATCGTTCTTGCGCTGTTCATGCTAATGAACGAGCAATTTTTTTTTTTTTTTTTTTTTTTTTTTTTTTATGTAGGAAGGATACTGGCCAAGGGCAACAAAAATCTAATAAAAAAAATGCCCACTGAAATGCCAGTCCCTAAAAGGGTCAAAGCAGTGGTCAAAAATTGGTGGATAAGTGTCTTGAAACCTCCCTCTTGAAGGAATTCAAGTCATAGGAAGGTGGAAATACAGAAGCAGGCAAGGAGTTCCAGAGTTTACCAGAGAAAGGGATGAATGATTGAGAAAACTGGTTAACTCTTGCGTTAGAGAGGTGGACAGAATAGGAGTGAGAGAAAGAAGAAAGTCTTGTGCAGCGAGGCCGCGGAAGGAGGGGAGGCATGCAGTTAGCAAGATCAGAAGAGCAGTTAGCATGAAAATAGCGGTAGAAGACAGCTAGAGATGCAACATTGCGGCGGTGAGAGAGAGGCTGAAGACAGTCAGTTAGAGGAGAGGAGTTGATGAGACGAAAAGCTTTTGATTCCACCCTGTCTAGAACAGCAGTATGAGTGGAACCCCCCCAGACATGTGAAGCATACTCCATACATGGACGGATAAGGCCCTTGTACAGAGTTAGCAGCTGGGGGGGTGAGAAAAACTGGCGGAGACGTCTCAGAATACCTAACTTCATAGAAGCTGTTTTAGCTAGAGATGAGATGTGAAGTTTCCAGTTCAGATTATAAGTAAAGGACAGACCGAGGATGTTCAGTGTAGAAGAGGGGGACAGTTGAGTGTCATTGAAGAAGAGGGGATAGTTGTCTGGAAGATTGTGTCGAGTTGATAGATGGAGGAATTGAGTTTTTGAGGCATTGAACAATACCAAGTTTGCTCTGCCCCAATCAGAAATTTTAGAAAGATCAGAAGTCAGGCGTTCTGTGGCTTCCCTGCGTGATATGTTTACCTCCTGAAGGGTTGGACGTCTATGAAAAGACGTGGAAAAGTGCAGGGTGGTATCATCAGCATAGGAGTGGATAGGACAAGAAGTTTGGTTTAGAAGATCATTAATGAATAATAAGAAGAGAGTGGGTGACAGGACAGAACCCTGAGGAACACCACTGTTAATAGATTTAGGAGAAGAACAGTGACCGTCTACCACAGCAGCAATAGAACGGTCAGAAAGGAAACTTGAGATGAAGTTACAGAGAGAAGGATAGAAACCGTAGGAGGGTAGTTTGGAAATCAAAGCTTTGTGCCAGACTCTATCAAAGGCTTTTGATATGTCCAAGGCAACAGCAAAAGTTTCACCAAAGTCTCTAAAAGAGGATGACCAAGACTCAGTAAGGAAAGCCAGAAGATCACCAGTAGAGCGGCCTTGACGGAACCCATACTGGCGATCAGATAGAAGGTTGTGAAGTGATAGATGTTTAAGAATCTTCCTGTTGAGGATAGATTCAAAAACTTTAGATAAGCAGGAAATTAAAGCAATAGGACGGTAGTTTGAGGGATTAGAGCGGTCACCCTTTTTAGGAACAGGTTGAATGTAGGCAAACTTCCAGCAAGAAGGAAAGGTAGATGTTGACAGACAGAGCTGAAAGAGTTTGACTAGGCAAGGTGCAAGCACGGAGGCACAGTTTCGGAGAACAATAGGAGGGACCCCATCAGGTCCATAAGCCTTCCGAGGGTTTAGGCCAGCGAGGGCATGGAAAACATCATTACGAAGAATTTTAATACGAGGCATGAAGTAGTCAGAGGGTGGAGGAGAGGGAGGAACAAGCCCAGAATCGTCCAAGGTAGAGTTTTTAGCAAAGGTTTGAGCAAAGAGTTCAGCTTTAGAAATAGATGTGATAGCAGTGGTGCCATCTGGTTGAAGTAGAGGAGGGAAAGAAGAAGAAGCAAAGTTATTGGAGATATTTTTGGCTAGATGCCAGAAATCACGAGGGGAGTTAGATCTTGAAAGGTTTTGACATTTTCTGTTAATGAAGGAGTTTTTGGCTAGTTGGAGAACAGACTTGGCATGGTTCCGGGCAGAAATATAAAGTGCATGAGATTCTGGTGAAGGAAGGCTTAAGTACCTTTTGTGGGCCACCTCTCTATCATGTATAGCACGAGAACAAGCTGTGTTAAACCAAGGTTTAGAAGGTTTTGGACGAGAAAAAGAGTGAGGAATGTACGCCTCCATGCCAGACACTATCACCTCTGTTATGCGCTCAGCACACAAAGACGGGTCTCTGACACGGAAGCAGTAGTCATTCCAAGGAAAATCAGCAAAATACCGCCTCAGGTCCCCCCAACTAGCAGAGGCAAAACGCCAGAGGCACCTTCGCTTAGGGGGATCCTGAGGAGGGATTGGAGTGATAGGACAAGATAAAGATATGAGATTGTGATCGGAGGAGCCCAACGGAGAAGAAAGGGTGACAGCATAAGCAGAAGGATTAGAGGTCAGGAAAAGGTCAAGAATGTTGGGCGTATCTCCAAGACGGTCAGGAATACGAGTAGGGTGTTGCACCAATTGCTCTAGGTCATGGAGGATAGCAAAGTTGTAGGCTAGTTCACCAGGATGGTCAGTGAAGGGAGAGGAAAGCCAAAGCTGGTGGTGAACATTGAAGTCTCCAAGAATGGAGATCTCTGCAAAAGGGAAGAGGGTCAGAATGTGCTCCACTTTGGAAGTTAAGTAGTCAAAGAATTTCTTATAGTCAGAGGAGTTAGGAGAGAGGTATACAGCACAGATAAATTTAGTATGAGAATGACTCTGTAGTCGTAGCCAGATGGTGGAAAACTCGAAAGATTCAAGAGCGTGGGCACGAGAGCAGGTTAAGTCATTGCGCACATAAACGCAGCATCCAGCTTTGGATCGAAAATGAGGATAGAGAAAGTAGGAGGGAACAGAAAAGGGGCTACTGTCAGTTGCCTCAGACACCTGAGTTTCAGTGAGGAAAAGAAGATGAGGTTTAGAAGAGGAGAGGTGGTGTTCTACAGATTGAAAATTAGATCTTAGACCGCGAATGTTGCAGAAGTTAATGAAGAAAAAGTTGAGGGGGGTGTCAAGACACTTAGGGTCGTCTACGGAAAGGCAGTCCGACCTGGGGACATTTATGGTCCCCTCCCCAGATGGGGACTCCGAGGCTGGTGTAGGAGTCGCCATGATTTTAAAATTTTTTGAGTGAAGGGTGTGTGTGTTATTAGGTGCTTGTAGTTTTGTGTGGAGGAAGAGAGTTGTCTTTAGAGGGCAGGCTGTGACTACCCCCTTGTGTTGTGAGACACAAAGGGAAACGTTCAGTGAGGTCACAAATGGGTTTAATGATAAGTTCACAGCACCCCCTGAACAGTGCTTTAGACCTCACTGGGAGTAATTATCGTTTCGGCAGGTGTCTACTGCCTCCTCCTCATAAATTACTGTCCCCCATGAACTATTGGCTAATGTGGAAATGCTCACTACTGGTTAATGCCTTTTGCCGTTACGAAAATACGGATAATGCTGGGTACCGTTACAGTTATCAATAAATTAAAAGCCACACGATAAAGAGGTTGGAAAACAACGCTGGTTTTGATCATTCACTATTTATAATCATTTAGCGTATTCAGCAAGGTGAAAGAGATCATATATAAAAGAGAGAGAGAGAGAGAGAGAGAGAGAGAGAGAGAGAGAGAGAGAGAGAGAGAGAGAGAGAGAGAGAGAGAGAGAGAGAGAGAGACTCCATCGTTTCATTCCATTCATAGCTTTCTACTGCATTTCATATGCATTTGAAATGTTTAATTACACTCAATATTTCCATAATCTGCCGACACGAGGCTGTTGTGACGAATCACGTGCTACATAAGCAAATCTGCCTCTGAACAAAAACTCATTCCATGAACACTGAACAAAAAAAATCTAACCAGTATTACACGATTCGGTAAACGGTTTTACCTATTTGTGATTATATGAAGGAAAGAAACAAAAGAATAATAAATGTGGACTTTAATACAGGAAACCTGTTAATGTTGTGAAAAAGCATAAGGAAAAGTAAAGACTAATTGATTAGTATGTATAGCAACGTCATCAATATTGAAAATGTAATTATGAAAAGATTAATGCGTACAATTACGTACTTAGGAACGGAATGTCAATACCGATCATGGAAAAAAAAAAAAGAACTCTGCATACTTTCATAAACCAATAAATGTCCAGTGATATTTTTGTACAAGATGGCTGGAAGACAGTTTGTATCCGTGACCGTGTTGAAAGCTTTCATTCAAGTACGGAAGGAACAAAATTAATTTAGTCAGGTTAGCATAAGATTAAATGTGCTAGATAACTATCTTTTATACTATCTAATACAAAAGATATATCGTTTTCAGTGGAGCATGAAAAAAGAAAAAAAAAATGTTTGTCGCAGGTACCTGATCTGATTCCTTAACCTTCGAGCGTCGTCTGGTATCTTTTCTTTCAGAGGACACCTCGCCACAACACGATATTGCAGGGACTTCATAAGATAATTACAATAAATAAAAATCTAGAAGCTAGAAACACTAGTCAAATACTACCTTTCCCCCACCCTTACCTTCCCGGCCGCAGTGCAACGTTCCCACAGCACTAATTACCTTAGATCCATCCATTACGACCCCTCACCTTCCATCCCTCTTCCTAAGCACCCACGCGCCCAGCAACGGGCCGTCTGTCTTCCCTCCTGTCTACCTTTCCCTCGCCTCAACAGCACATGCCACAATTAAGATCCTCGCGCCAGTACCATGCTGCTCCTTCACTTATCCGCGTACCTCCCCGTCCCACCTGTGTGTGTGTGTGTGTGTGTGTGTGTGTGTGTGTGTATGTGTGGTTGGTCTCTAGTATCCGGAATTATAATTCATTGTCGATATCTTCCAATACCCTCAGATATAATTACTTTACTCTCTGCAGCTTTCATAGCTGGTATCGCTTGAATCGAAGGGTCTTCCATAGTTTGAGAAAGTCATGCGCAGTGATTTAGGGTATTTTGCATATTCTTTGCTGAATTGAGGGCTGAAAAGTCTGTACGGAACATTCTTCTACATGACTTGCACTTGACAGGTGCATGTGGTCGAACTTGGGGTTGACGGATCTTTGGTTTCTCTGAAAGCTAAGAGGGAGGAGCAGATATTAATAATAAATAAATAAATGAATAAAAAAAAAAAAATATATATATATATATATATATATATATATATATATATATATATATATATATATATATATATATATATATATATATATATATATATATATATATATATATATATATATATATATATATATATATAATTTTTTTATTTATTTATTTATTTTTTAAATAAATTCAATCTGAAAAACAGCTTATGAATAATGAGTACACTAGCGATACATTATGATCATATATTTTTTTTTCAAATTTACAAAGCAAAGAAAACGCATTAATCAAACGAGTGCGTAAACCAGTTGTTTCTACGTCATCTACGAACATTGCTATAAGGTCTCTAGGCTCTGATGCAGGGAACAACCATACAGGGGGGAAGGGTTGCTATCTACCGGATGAATGGCAAATTTTCAGTCGGAATAAGTTGTTCAGTGCTATCATCACAATGCAAAGCCCAATGTGCCAGTGGATTGGTCCGCCACGCCCAGGTTGCGAAATACTCGATGAAAGCCCATTATTATTGAATAATAATGTCAAGTATACTATTTATGTAAATGGAAAATAGTACATGTCTCCCAGTGTTCCGAAAGGTAAGGGAAAGACACCCCCAAGAAACTCGAAAAACCTCGAGTTTGTAACTCCCATCCCTCCTTATGAAATTACTATACAGATGCAAAAATCGGCTTGGATGATGTCGCCTCATTTTCTGTACCTAATGCAGAATTTCTGGGAACACAAGAACATGTTCTTTCACTTAGAATTCCACAGATTTACATCCAAAATAAAAAAAAAAAGAAAAGAAAAAGACATACAGCAAAGTACTCACCACCGTCCTTGAGGCAGAACTGGTGCTACTCAGAAGCGCGAAATATTCCAGTCTGAAATCGTGTCACTTAAATTAATTAATTTACTTTTTTTTTTTTTTTTTTTTTTTTTCACAGCATTGCGGCGCTCTTCAAAATTCGCATTATTGTGAAGCAGTAATACTCTAACCCACGAAACTCGGGAAGACATGAATTTGTTCATTATTTTCATCAAGTTTACCATCACTCTTCCGTGGAAATCAGTCATTTGCACTTAATGAACTAAACAGATTGAGCGAAACATTCTGACCCGCCAAAAACCTGAGCGAGGAAATGGCTGAAATTATCCAACTCACGAAGCCTGGGAACACTTTGAAGAATTCCTAACCACCTTAACCAACATCACTAGAGCGACAGCCCCACGGTAATGACCCTAAGGGAAGCAAGCCCGCGCCACAGATTACTTGCACACGCCTTGTCATGCAGGAATTGCTACAGCAAACACACACACACACACATATATATATATATATATATATATATATATATATATATATATATATATATATATATATATATATATATATATATATATATATATATATATATATATATGTTACAGTCAATACCTGAATCCAGACAATTTGTAAAGTGACTTATTTTTTCAGGCAATTTCTGAACTGCCTGGTTAGGTTAGGTTAGGTTAGGTTAGGTTAGGTTAGGTTAGGTTAGGTTAGGTTAGGTTAACCTAACCTAACCTAACCTAACCTAACCTAACCTAACCTAACCTAACCTAACCAGGCAGTTCACAAATTGCCTGAAAAAATAAGTCACTTTACAAATTGTCTGGATTCAGGTATTGACTGTAACATATATATATGTGTGTGTGTGTGTGTGTGTGTGTGTGTGTGTGTATGTGTGTGTGTGTGTGTGTGTGTGTGTGCGCGCGCTCGCGTTTAAGAAAGCTCGAATGAAACCGAAATAAAATGAATTACTCAAATCTAATTACTTATATCCTGAACGAGAGAGAGAGAGAGAGAGAGAGAGAGAGAGAGAGAGAGAGAGAGAGAGAGAGAGAGAGAGAGAGGAGGGGGAGAGGGAGACACGATAGCACAGAATATGGATATATATCGTGAATATCTATCGCTTTATTTATTATTTCAAAATATTATTTTTTGTGGTTCTTCGAGACGACACAAATACTAGCTTTCTTGTCTGAACCCCAAACCCTGTACGTGTGCTGTGTGGATGGGCATGAGCAAACACACAAGGCAACTTTAGGCCAGCGAGAGGCACAGCCAGGCATTGCCAATCACATAGGAAAAGAGTAAGAGAAAAAAAATCTCGTTAATAAACTGACTATGTGAAATGAGATTTGGGTATAAATGGCGGATTAGGCCTTGATAAGTCTTAAAAATTTGAGGCAGAGCAGGCAGGAAGGTTAATGGATGAATTATTATGGGTGGAGTCACTGTTAACCCTAAATTAGCAGACCATGGGCAACTAATTGTGTTTCTATATATCGAAGCAGACCATGGGCAACTGATTATGTCTTTCAATATATCACAAAGAATTAGCTTCATCATTTCTTAGTATATTTGTATTAATCATTACTGGTACTCTATAGCAATATACTAAAAGTTTACAGGTGAAGACCTAAGCAAATCATGCGAGCACCTGTCGAGTGTGGGTTGTGTATCGATAAAACGTTGCAGGCAGGTAGGCAGCTGTGTGTGTGTGTGTGTGTGTGTGTGTGAGGCTCTTGACCTGGGTAGGACAAGGAACACGTCTGGCGTGGGACAAGTCTAGTACAGCAGGTGTTGGAGACTGTTTGGAAGGTCAGTCCTGCCTGCAGCCATCTTCATCCAATGGTGGCAAGACATGCGTTGCTCCACTCTCCACTATCTGAGAAGTGCAAAGTGACTTCTGTATCGTGAACTGAGCACAGTTGATTAAACTGAATAATCTCTTTTAATGCAGGACTCCGGGCCAAACGAAGCCCCATCCACGGTTCACTTCTTAACCTTCTTGCCTGCCGTACTTCAATAACCGATGATAAATCTCTCTCCAACGATGCATTCACCCATGTCCCTGCTTCATTATAGTTTCCATTCATCAATCTGCTACATGCTTTCACAGCCAGCTGTACACACACACACACACACACACACACACACTGTTTTACCATATATAATTTTTTTTTTCATAAAAAGGCTTTCCTGCAAATATAAGAAAACTTTCACTCTTCGTTATGAAAATATTACGTCTGTGTTAAAATGTTCCACTTTCAATTAGGAAAAACAAAATAAAAATGATGAGCATAGGCGAGATGTATGCTTTTTTTTTCATTTATTGCAAATTCCTATGCTTTACTTTATTTTTTAGATTTACTCATTAGAATAAAATAATTGGTAAATATGACTAAAGTTTGCTATTTCCCATTGATAAAGATTTATGTATTATCTTATTTCAAGTTCTTTAAACAACTCTTTTAATATCACACTGAATACCAAAAAGAAAACACCTTTCTTTATCATTTTATTTATTATTATTTTTTTTTCAGTGCCGGGACTTTTTTTGTCGATATCTTCCAATACCCTCACATACATTTCCTTTACTACCTGCAGCTTTCGTAGCTAGTGAGTATCAGCTGAATCGTAGTTTTTTTTTTCCATACTTTACGAGTCAGGCACAGTGGTTTAGTGTGCTCTTCATATTCTTCAAAATATTTGATTATTTACATACCGTGTTCAGTTGTTGAACTGTTACTCTGAAATATGTTTGCAATTTCGGTTAACTTGAATCAAGCGTTGAGGTTAACCTACTTGTGAGCCCTTTCATTATTAACGTGTTGGTAAGTGAAATTCGGTGATTCACTTACACAGTAATAACCGTATTTTATCTCGTGATACATCTTCAAGGTGTCAAACTTACACCATGTTAACGAAACAGTCCAACATTCGTAAATGTGGGGCAGCTCATCATCATACATACTCGTGTGTGTGTGTGTGTGTGTGTGTGTGTGTGTGTGTGTATTTTATTTATTTTTTTCCTCGGTGAAACAAAGCACTATATTTCAGAAACGTATTACAGCTGTATTCAGCAAAAGGTTCCCTGGCGGCTGTTCTGCGACTCATACAGAAGCTGTATTCAAAATAGCTTTTAAAGCAGAGCTCCAGTGTCCCCGGCAAGAAAGTCTCATTTCCTGAGTGAAAATGCCGACATGGAATCTCGACTTGCTTTCACGCGCACAAGGAAGGTGGCGCGCTCCGTTCTTCTTAACCTTCTCTGATGAAAATGTTAACTATATCTTCTTAAATCCAAAGCTGGGAGAAAATTAATCACATTAACTCTAAATGTTCCGTAAAATGAATGTAACACAAGCAAAATGCAGTGAAATGCTTACTTTAGAGCTTCTGAATGCATTAGATATCGTACTCGGTTTTCACCTTGTTTTACTTCTTTCGTTACTAAACGATGAGTACTTGTTCTGATGATATTGCCACATAAAGTTCGCAAATTTTACTATATATATATATATATATATATATATATATATATATATATATATATATATATATATATATATATATATATATATATATATATATATATATATATATATATATATATATATATATATATATATATATATATATATATATATATATATATATATATATATATATATATATATTACACTTTATCTCTTATTCTACTACCTAACTTATTTTCTGTTTTATATCATGTTTATTCCTTTATTTTTTTTTCTTTTTCATTTGTTTTTGTAAGATAATAATCCTTGTAATATTTCTTTGAGACTGATATATAGCTTGAATAATGATGATGACGATGACGATGATAATAAAAATAATGATGATAATAATAATAATAATAATAATAATAATAATAATAATAATAGCAATGATGATAAATATAGCAAAAAGCTTCATCAGTGAGACCATAATGGAAGTCTGCAATGAAAGTCTTATCTGTTCGAGGACACAAGGAAGGTGCCAGAAAGTGTGCACGCAAAGGTATCTATGGCGCTTAACAGAATTCATTAGTATCACGCGTGCAGAGTTGTGCAGCAGGAAAATTACAAACGAGAAACGTGCGTAAAAAGTGGGAGAAGTCGTCAAATTGCTTTCGGGAAGAGAAATAACCCAGGTGCCCTTCATCTCACAGGGTTTACCAGCGCTACAAATCATAGGAAAAAATATATACTGTACAACTGCCATAAAATAATGTAACGCAATGGCAATAACAAAGGATCCCCACACCAACCTCTGTGTATTGCATGCTAAAACTGTTGGCTGTGCATCCTTTTGGGTCCCCTTTTTTTTTTTTTTTATTGTATTCCTTGTATTTATTGCCTTTGCTATTCTAAAGACAACTTATTCGTTTCATCTTTCGTTTCTTTTTTTCTATGCTTCTTTCTTAGTGTGTGTGTGTGTGTGTGTGTGTGGGATGGGAAGGGAAGGGTGTGGGTGTGTGTTTGCTTTCTTGTCTAATTGTATTCTTAAAACATTGTCAGATATGTGACGTTAAATGTACAAAATCTTCTATGCCATAGTCAGCTACATGAGTTGACAACTCCAAATGTATAACTACTGGACATTTTTACTTATTCCAGTGTATTAATTTCTGGTTTATTGTTTGCAGGTGTTATGAAATAATTAGCCTGCAGCTTTTATTCTCTAGGCAGGAATTATTATCTCTTAAATTATATTACTCAGAGCACTTGAGAATACATCCAGATAAAAATTTCGCTAAACAGTATTTAATGCTGAACAATGAGAAATAATCATATATTATCTCTCTTTTTCTTCTTTGTTCCTCTGGTGTCGGATTTTTTTTCATTAACTGTCATTTTACAGGGAAGATCGCAAAACTTAGCAACCATTTGATTATTACGTTTTGATTTTTTTCTTTTTTGATGTTCTTGTTGATCTTTTCAAATGTACTACATTCCTAACATACTGTAACGGCGTAACCACTCAAACTTATGGGAATTTATGAAATCTGATTAATTTTCGGGTCATTTTCATGTACACGTATAATAAATTCAGCTTTATTGCGACCACGTGTGCATAAGTGGTTCGTAAAGTGTTTGTTACTCAAATATTGTGTACATAAACTTCGAACAGAAATTTCCCTCTGTCTTTTCTCAAGACTGGTTCTTCATGATATTTTATGCAGATTAGTCCTATTTTATTTATTTCTCTCTCTCTCTCTCTCTCTCTCTCTCTCTCTCTCTCTCTCTCTCTCTCTCTCTCTCTCTCTCTCTCTCTCTGTTTATAATATTTATACGTCTGTTTATAATATCTATAAGAATATAACATAATAAGGGAAACTGCAAAAAGCCGTGAGGCCTACACATGGCAGTCCCAGTATGAAACATCTACCTATTTCCATCCATCATTCTTTTGTTAGATTTGTCTGATCTTTTAAAGTTCTGTAATGACTCGGCAGTAATACCATATAACTGAGTAGTATTCCATTATCTACCATTGTACTTGATAACCAATTCGTTCTAATGTTTTCTTTTTTTTTTAATTTAACTTTATCAAATTTGAACCATTTGTTTATTTTATTTTGATTACCTTAAGAATTTTGCTTGTCACCCTTGTCATATCCCATTTACTACTTCTATCAGATTCCATCGTAGCCTACTTCTCCCTGAGTAATATAAATCTAAATGTTTCAATTTTTTTTCTTGAGGAATACTTATCATTCCCCGTATCTTTTTGGTCATTTTCTTATGTTTTGATTCACATATACCTGTATACTTTCTATAACATGGCACCTGAATTGTACAGCAAAATCTAGATGAAGTTTACAAGTGGCAAATATAACTTCAATATTACTTCGGGAGATACTTTTAACACTCCTAAAGATGAATCCTAATACACGACTTGCTCTCTATACGACTCTATTCTCTATACATTGTTTTCTCTAAGGGAGGTAAAACTATCTAAAACTCCTACATCTGTTCCGTTCCCTGACCTTACCATAGCTTCGTTCTTTATTGTGTACCTATTGTGTGGGTTTCTTCTACCTGTGGTAAATACTTTTCTTTTGTTAATGCATTTGCCATATATCTGTCCATTAGTTCAACTTATCTGACTGTAGGGTGAGTGATAATAACAGTCCCAAAATTCATCCATGTGGCATCCGACAAATTACTTGGTCCCACTTGGATTTAGAATAATTAATCATAATTTACTGTAGCTTATTGCATAACCATAACCTTATGCACCTTAACACTTCCTGTCTATCTCATGCCCCTTAAACTGGTTCAAGAGCCTTTGGTGGAATACACTGTCAAACGACCTACTAAGTCCAGGTATATTATTCCGTCACTATCCCTATAATCTGGTACCTCATAAACTCAACAAGTTCGTGGAGTATGACTTCCCTTTCGTGAAGCCATGCTGTGAATTCTTTACGAAAGCCATGCTGTGGATCCTTTATCAACCTATGCTTGTCTGAGAGATCACTAATTTTCCTCGCAATTGCAGACTACACAATTTTACATACAATTGAGATTAGGCTGATTGGATGGTAGTTAGAGATTAGTGTCTTATTTCCTTTTTTAAAGATGTGCACTACATTCACTTGCCTCCACATTACCGGCACCTCTCCTGAATCTTAGAATTTCCTAAATATGTTAACCAGGTTCACTATAATATCTCTGCATTCTTTAAGTACTCTGAGATGTATTTTTTTTTTCCTGATCCTGGTGATTTAAACTTTTCAGGCTGTTGCACTATTTCCTTGGTTATTGATATATCTCTCAATTCATCATCAACTACACTAACAACATATTCGCTTTTCGACATTTAATTTTATCTTTCACTTCTTTTCATTCTCCTGATCTGTCCAATTCAATGTCCTCTATTTCATTTGAGCCAGTAATGTAAATAGCTAATTAAAGTCTATTAAATTTCTTCAGTTCATCGCATGCAAAAAAAAAAAAAAAAAATCAGGTTATTCTCTGGAGACGTTTGAAACAATGAGCCACAAATCTGACGTCTCGAGTTGGCACTTGTTCAGAGATAAGAAAATTGTGAACAGTGTGCCTCAGCCTTCTTCCATTTATTCCTCTTTTCGAACACTCCAGCTAAGGGCTTCTCCATACTTGGGAGAGGGAGCACCTGTGTGGCTTTTAGTTACCTTCCTGAGAATCTTCTCCTGCAGTCGAAGTGGAAGCTTTAATTAAATCTCACACGACCCGCACCAATTTTCATTCACTTTAAAAAATGTCTTTTCATTTTTTTTTACCTCTCTCTCTCTCTCTCTCTCTCTCTCTCTCTCTCTCTCTCTCTCTCTCTCTCTCTCTCTCTCTCTCTCTCTCTCTGTCTTCATCTATCTCTCTCTCTTCCTCTATTGTTTTGCTCCTATAATTGAAAACGGAGCTCTCAGGATAATGAGCCATTTCTTGACGATAAATTTATATTTTCAGTGTGAAAGGTCTCGTCTCAAACAGAACGGCGCCTGTTTCTGCTTCCATTGGTGTATGTTAATTTTTTACACTATGTGGAGAGCAACTGTGGAATGCCATGTAGTACATCTCTCCTTACCTCCTCTGCGATACCGATGCAGAAGTTGGTGGGTGTCTTGATATATATCCTCTGTGTGTGTGTGTGTGTGTGTGTGTGTGTGTGTGTGTGTGTGTGTGTGTGTGTGTGTGTTTGTGTGTGTGTGTGTGTGTGTGTGTGTGTGTGTGTGTGTGTGTGTTTAGGATGGAATATGAAACCTTAGATGTATCTTTTTAATCAATGAAAAGTTTCTAATTATATATATATATATATATATATATATATATATATATATATATATATATATATATATATATATATATATATATATATATATATATATATATATATATATATATATATATATATATATATATATATATATATATATATATATATATATATATATATATATATATATATATATATATATATATATATATATATATATATATATATATATATATATATATATATATATATATATATATATATATATATCTCTCTCTCTCTCTCTCTCTCTCTCTCTCTCTCTCTCTCTCTCTCTCTCTCTCTCTCTCTCTCTCTCTCTATATATATATATATATATATATATTTTGTCTCTCTCTCTCTCTCTCTCTCTCTCTCTCTCTCTCTCTCTCTCTCTCTCTCTCTCTCTCTCTCTCTCTAAAAGACGTTAAAATTTGGGAATTGATATTTATGCTTGAGGGACAGAACACGGGTGAACGTAATAAAATTGTGAATAGAACACTGATTCATTCCATGGTTGTATTAATTGTATTTTAAGTGAAATATAATTAATCAAAATATTATTATTATAGTAATTGTAATTAATAATGCAATTATAATAAGTAACTGTAATCAACTAAACGATGTGGTAGTTTGTAATTTGTTTATAATTGAAAGGGGGAAACAGTGCTGGTCGAGCTCCATGAGTGATGACTTCCTTATAAATTATAAGACTGAAGTCCCACTTCCTGTTGACAGTGTCCAGTTACTGACCTTGTCCTGTAGATTACGTAATTATGTGTATTAAACGAGACACAGACGAGTCTTTAGCTGTCACTCATGCCCCATGCGACGTAACTAACGATAACTCGTCCCTCACTCTCCAAAACCTTCCTACAGTGAAGTTCACTGATTTCATTTCTACTGTACACAACAATGATAGTTGCTGACAGTGTTGTAAATTATACATCTTTTTGTTGACGGTATTTTCAAGTGCATTGGCAGCCCTGTAACAATATTCTATTTATTTTTTTGTTCATCAGTTGCAGGCAGCGTGGATTAATTATACTAGCGTGTACACCTAGGAGTGGTTTGTTGTTTTGTACTTTCATATCAGCGTTCACCGAAACTGCAACATTAAGAAAGGATCTCAAGAAATTTCCTAAGCGAGTCTTATGTTGAAGCAATATGTAGGGGAATAAACTTTGTCATTTTCCAGTGATCCAGTGCCATACTGGAAGCACGTGTTACAAGCTTTAGATCCACTAAAGAACCTTGCAAAATTACTTGTTGTTTGCACTGCTAAATATGCATCTTCTGAAGGTATTTTCAGCATTGCTGGAAAGTATTCTACTGTAAACACAGCTCAGTTGTCTGTTCATTGCTACTACAATAGTGAATTCTTAAAAAAATTAAATAAATTATTTAGGAATAATTAAAAAAAAATCTTTCTTTAGCTCAAAGTTCCCTTCAACAAATTTGCAATTTTTGTTTCCTTTTGCTACTGGTGCTGGTAGTGATAAAGAAAGGTAAAATTCTAATGCCCCAATATTTTTTTTTTCTGTTAATGACGATAAATAAATGATGAAATGAAAATGTTGCAACAGAACGAAGCCTTAATTTTTGCTTTATGCCACAATTGGTGAAAAAAAAAAAATAAATAAATAAATAAATAAAACATTACAACCAAAAAGTTTTTTCTCAGCAAAAAAACATTTATATTTAATATTTATATTTAATTAATGAAACTGTAATTGTAATTACATTAGTTTTGCATTAATTGTTATTGTAATGTAATAGCTATTTTGAAATGTGATTATAATTACAATCATAATCTTGAAATTATTTTTTTATAATTATTTTGTGTAATTACTCCAACCTTGATTGATTTCACTGTTCTATTTACATTCTATTGTTCAATGAAAGGAAAGTTTCTTTGGAAGAATTACTTAAAATGGAACTGATAGGTAAAAGGAAAGTGATCTGCATACTTAACACGGCGACAATCTTTTTTTTTTCAGCAGACATCCTTCACTCACAAATGAAGTGATTTATGCAAAATGATAGGGAACTTGACCCCTTTCCAAAGATAATTTTCTGTTTTTGATGCCTGCCACCTAGCGGCGTGTCACGTACGATAACACTATGTAACAAAATTTCACTTTTGTCTTGTCCTTGGCTCCAAACCATAATTTTCCAGTTGCTTCCATCCAAACATAATAGAAAAAATTATTTTAACCCTAAAACTTTGCTTTTGTGTTTAGAACAATGAATTTACATTTTTGCCTTATTTTCTTTATAGTATGGGTTAGTATTGGTTTTCATGTCAAGTAAAGACCTTTGGAAAATCTCAATTGCTTATCTGATTGCTTTTGAAATGTTGCAAATAATTAGATAAGTTAAAACAATAAAAGGAAGAATATAAAAAGTTCTAAAGACCTTTTATTCTTATAAGATCATTCTTGAACTGACCAGATCTAGTAAGAAATTTCTCATATTTAGAAGAATTTGCTTACATTTCAGAAATCTTCTCAAATCTTCCATAATGCTCTACCAGACACTAGGAGTTTCTAGAACATTTTAGAACATTCTATTCAATGTAAACATTTCCAGAATATTCTAGAACTTTTAGAATACAATAGAAATATGTAGAAGTATCAAGAATATTCTAGAAGGATTGAGAACATTCTGGAACTCATTCTAGAAAGACTAAAAATATTCTAGAATATTGCTTGACAATATAACATTAGGGGCTTGCAGACCACCAATCAGTTCTGCTTTGGCTGCCTGAGAAGACACATCACAAGAGGTGAAATGGCAACAAGAGGTTGCAGTCATTCTCCAGACGCATTCTGCTACGTATGTGGTCAATTCATCAACACAAGAGCAAAGAAGTTTTCTGTGACAGCATTTGGAAAAATAGTGAAGTTTAGCTAGTTTGGGGCAAAAAAAATCATTCTAAAAGCCAGAGAAGCAAAGTTTGACAAGAACAATAGACATTTTATATTGTTTTGCAATGAAAAGAGTTGGAAAATAACACTTGCTTGTCAAAGACAAAAAATCGTGTTACATAGTGTAATACGATAATCTGCAATTTTGTACGATTATTTACGCTTTCTATACAATAATTTATGATAATGAAACAGTTTGTGATTAAAATATATTCATTATGAAATCATTATTATTTTTCCTGAAATGTTTGCACAGATTATTGGAAAACATTACGGGTATGAAAAATACTGTTATTATAAGAAACACAGAACTTCAACTCTTTTTATGAGATGATCAGACTACATCTCGTCCAGTACGATGCGAATATTGTGGAGTCTGTGATACTACTCAGTGTTTCCAGGCTTGTCCTTTAAACATTTTTTTTTTTTCCTTTTTGATGTCTGATTTTTCTGGTCTGATTTTTCTGTTCTATCAATCTTAAACAAAGATAAAAAAAAAAAAGGCGGGATATGTATTTTTTCTCATTCGTTGTGTGTGTGTGTGTGTGTGTGTGTGTGTGTGTGTGTGTGTGTGTGTGTGTGTGTGTGTGTGTGTGTGTGTGTGTGTGTGTGTGTATGTGTGTGTGTGTGTGTGTGTGTGTGTGTGTGTGTGTGTGTGTGTGTGTGTGTGTGTTACTTCCCTCCATAATATATCACAACTAGATTTATTCCTAAAATTATTAAACTATTGGTGAGAGTCACTTGTGTTACGGGTGTGAGGTATGGGTTTTGGCCATATTTCATTGTCTCGTACAAGTCCTGGACAGGGAGAGAGAAGCCCATTGACGCAAGCCATTACAGTGAGCCACGCTACGTTATTCGGTTACTTGATCAGTGTTGGTGCTGGTGTGTCGGTAAGGTTAGTCACTTTACGTAAGCTTTCTTCAATCAGAAAGGAATGCGAGTTCCTGAACCGTTTTTGATTGAAAGATCGACTTAACGGAACACTATTGGCACTATTGGCGCTGTGTTTTACAATATACCTACGTGTAACATTTTTAGGACGTGAATCAACACTTTACTGATGTTTCATTTTACAAATATCTTTCTTTGTTGGTTTCCAGAAGTGCCTCAAAATGGACGGGATAATCCATTACATTCATATTTAGTGAACTGATGTCAGTGTATTTATTTATTTATTTTTTAATAATTCATGTAGGAGGGACACTGACCAAGGGCAACAAAAAAAAAAAAAAAAAAAAAAAAAAAGGGTTGGACGTCTATGAAAAGACGTGGAAAAGTGCAGGGTGGTATCATCAGCGTAGGAGTGGATAGGACAAGAAGTTTACTTTAGAAGATCATTAATGAATAATAAGAAGAGAGTGGATGACAGGACAGAATCCTGAGGAACACCACTGTTAATAGATTTAGGAGAAGAACAGTGACCGTCTACCACAGCAGCAATAGAACGGTCAGAAAGGAAACTTGAGATGAAGTTACAGAGAGAAGGATAGAAGCCGTAGGAGGGTAGTTTGGAAATCAAAGCAAATCAGACTCTATCAAAAGCTTTTGATATATCCAAGGCAACAGCAAAAGTTTCACCAAAATCTCTAAAAGAGGATGACCAATACTCAATAAGGAAAGCCAGAAGATCACCAGTAGAGCGGACTTGACGGAACCCATACTGGCGATCAGATAGAAGGTTGTGAAGTGATAGATGTTTAAGAATCTTCCTGTTGAGGATAGATTCAAATTAAAGCGATAGGACGGTAGTTTGAGGGATTAGAACGGTCACCCTATCTAGGAACAGGCTGAATGTAGGCAAACTTCCAGCGAGAAGGAAAGGTAGATGTTGACAGACAGAGCTAAAGGAGTTTGACTAAGCAAGCTGCAAGCACGGAGGCACAGATTCGGAGAACAATAGGAGGGACCCCATCAGGTTCATAAGCCTTCCGAGGGTTTGGGCCAGCAATATCATGGAAATCATCATTGCGAAGAATTTTAATAAGTAACATGAAATAGTCAGAGGGTGGAGGAGAGGGAGGAGCAAGCCCAAAAACGTCCAAGGTAGAGTTTTTAGCAAAGGTTTGAGCGAAGAGTTCAGTTTTAGAAATAGATGTGATAGCAGTGGTGCCATCTGGTTGAAATAAAGGAGGGAAAGAAGAAGAAGCAAAGTTATTTGAGATATTTTTGGTTAGATGCCAGAAATCACGAGGGGAGTTAGATCTTAAAAGGTTTTGACACTTTTTGTTAATGAAGGAGTTTTTGGCTAGTTTGAGAACGGACTTGGCATGGTTCCGGGCAGAAATATAAAGAGCATGAGATTCTGGTGATGGAAGGCTTAAGTACCTTTTGTGAGCCAGCTCTCTATCATGTATAGCACGAGAACAAGCTGTGTTAAACCATGATTTGGAAGGTTTAGGTCGAGAAAAAGAGTGAGGAATGTACGCCTCCATGCCAGACACTATCTTCTCTGTTATGCGCTCAGCACACAAAGACGGGTCTCTGACACGGAAGCAGTAGTCATTCCAAAGAAAATCAGCAAAATACCTCCTCAGGTCCCCCCAACTAGCAGAGGCAAAACGCCAGATGCACCTTCGCTTAGGGGGCATCCTGAAGAGGGATTGGAGCGATAGGACAAGATACATATATGAGATTGTGATCGGAGGAGCCCAACGGAGAAGAAAGGGTGACAGCTTAAGCAGGATTAGAGGTCAGGAAAAGGTCAAGAATGTTGGGCATATCTCCAAGACAGTCACGAATACGAGTAGGATGTTGCACCAATTGCTCTATATCGTGGAGGATAGCAAAGTTGAAGGCTAGTTCACCAGGATTGTCAGTGAAGGGAGAGGAAAGCCAAAGCTGGTGGTGAACATTGAAGTCTCCAAGAATGGAGATCTCTGCAAAAGGGAAGAGAGTCAGAATGTGCGCCACTTAGGAAGTTAAGTAGTCAAAGAATTTCTTATAGTCAGAGGAGTTAGGAGAGAGGTATACAGCACAGATAAATTTAGTTTGAGAGTGACTCTGTAGTCGTAGTCAGATGGTGGAAAACTCGGAAGATTCAAGAGCGTGGGCACGAGAGCAGATTAAGTCATTGCGCACATAAACGCAACATCCAGCTTTGGATCGAAAATGAGGATCGAGAAAGTAGGAGGAAACAGAAAATGAGCTACTGTCAGTTGCTTCAGACACATGAGTTTCAGTGAGGAAAAGAAGATGAGGTTTAGAAGAGGAGAGGTGGTGTTCTACAGATTGAAAATTAGATCTTAAGACCGCGAATGTTGCAGAAGTTAATGAAGAAAAAGTTGAGGGGGGTGTCAAGACACTTAGGGTCGTCGACAGAAAGGCAGTCCGACATTTATGATACTTTTTCTCAAAATACGATAATTTTTGGTGAGTCTGTACGATTATTTCCACCTAAAAATCTGTTTCTCGCTCTCACTACATCGCACCTCCCGCCATTTGTGTAGCACAAGTCACGATACATCCGCCAGCCACACTATCCTAAACCTCGTCGCTGCGCCACCCTGCTGCCCCCGTCCAACTATTCCTAGTGCAGCACCCTCAGCTGCCCACCACAATGTCACACTGTCATATCGCCTCCCATCTTCATTGCTCTCCGCCATGGTACCTCATGACTGGTGTTGGAGGTACCATGGACCCTCGCTTCCCGCTGCTCCATGTCCCGCCGACCCGCTACCCTCTAATTCGCCCATCTTGGGCCACTTCTATCTGTTCCGCCTCCTCGCCACGCTGCCCACTTGCCCAGTGTTCACTTGCCACGAGAGAGAGAGAGAGAGAGAGAGAGAGAGAGAGAGAGAGAGAGAGAGAGAGAGAGAGAGAGAGAGAGAGAGGGGGGGGGGGGAGGTTGCAGAGATACATTAAGCTGTGGAACAGTCTGGTGCGACACACAGAGGTCCACAACGCTGCTACGCTCCAGACTTTTAAATGCCGTCAATGCCTGGCTGTTGTGTTTGCACTGATGACTGCACTCCTCTCTTAATAGTTCCTATCATACTTGTAGCGAGCCAAAGATAATTCCCGGCACCTAACCGAGAATTTTTTTACTTCATATAACATGACATTGTACCACATTATAACTATTGTATCTATAGTTATATGTATTTATACTCTGAATTATGTCTAATGCCTTGATTTATGTAAAGTATTAAAGTAAGCCCAAAGATTCTTTCAAATCATACAACCTTAAAAACAAATTAACCATCCAGTCTTCAGAATGACCTCACTCAAATTTTCAACCCAAGTCGATAAATTACTCAAATCACGCATTTAATGCACTCAACATTTTCTTTCCTGCTTATTAGATTACAAAGCAAAGCTGCGCAGAACCATGACAAAACTCACATTTATCTTCTTTCTTATATCTCGTTTCAAAATAAAAAGGTTGATCAAAGATTATTTTATAATTCTTATATGCAGCCTATACGCACAAGAATTTCGTATTGCTTTAATTTCTTAGTAAAATCAACTTAGACCAACTAAAGGGCTTCCTTCACCGCCACCAGCCGTTTCACCTTTTACGTCGTCCTCCTTTACTTACTTCTTACTGTCAGATCAGCTTCGCCTCTTCCTTATTCTGCTTTCATCCGCCACTTCCTTCTCCATCCACAACTTTATCGTCCACCTGTCTCTCTCACACTTATTCCTTTCACCTTCATATAACCTTCAACCTCTTCTCTCTACCACCCACTCACCATCCGTTATTTTTTTTCATTCTAACTCACTAACATTTCTATCGTCATTTAAAACCCACTCCCAACCTTATGACCTTTGCTACCACTCCCAGCCTTATGACATTTGCTACGACTACAGCACTCTTCGCTGACATAGTTTAGGAGCGTGAAGTCACTGATGAGTTCCAGAGGCAGTGTGACCAGTGTGCTACGAGGTTAATAAGCACAATGACCTTTTCTTCACAGTACACTTATTTCATATAGATCATTAGCACGTTTCAGTTGCTCCAGATGCTGTTTGTCTCTCACTCTCATGAACATGCTTGTGTTCAGAAAACAGTGTTATACTTAGCGAGTTATAATTTCAATGTATGTGTGTGTGTGTGTGTGTGTGTGTGTGTGTGTGTGTGTGTGTGTGTGTGTGTGTTTATTTTAAAAGATATATATACACTATAAGAAGGTTAACACCTCACACTGTACTGTATGTTGTTTTCTCGAAATAAACAATAATTAATTCGTAAAGCGAGAGTGGAGATGTAGGTTTGGAGCAGAATATAGCCGCGGTAAATAAATTATATAATTCATAAAAAAAAAAAAAAAGTAATCTACAAGAAACCAACCATCAGACCTACACGTGACAATTTCTGAATAGAACTCACAATCTATGCCTACATAACATTCCTAAACATGAATCTTCTTAATCTTGTTTTAAAGATCCAATTATCTGCAATTTTATTTTATTTATTTATTTTTTTTCTCACTTGCTTTTACCTAAAATTCATCAAACTTTTATCCGTTACTTCTAGTAATTTCGTTTTACGAGACCTACAGATCTTGTTTATGTATCACCCTTGTTATATTCACATGCCTATTAAAAACATCCATCAGATAATCATTTGTTCCAACCCACTCTGACGAACGAATATTTAATTTTTTTTTTTCTTTCATAAGAAATGTAACGCATCTCGTGGAATATTTAAAGGATTCATTTTTTTTTCATAAGAAATATAATGCATCTCGTGTCTTTTTAGAAATTATTTATTTTTAGTACTAAGTCAAACAGCCTATCACATCCAAAACCACACATGAAGCAATAAGGAAAAAAAAAAAAAAAATGAAACCCTGACATCGATGTTTCTTTGTTCATTGACATCAAATGTACGAGAAATAAATGTGCAGTTCCGGGGAACTATGCACTGCCAGACACATCCTCCCATTACAATTACTTCCTAACCACCATTAATATAGATGATCGGCGTTAGAGAGGGTATCCTCATTTACTAACCCCACATTGCTTTCCTATTAGTGCGGTAATGGGGGAAGGTGTGGTAATCAAAATGTCACGGCTGGGCTGTGTTTGTGTTTTGTGCTTCTTATTTATAATTAAGTATAGGCCTTTTAAATAGCAGCATAAAAAAAAAAAAAACGTGTTTATGCCTGATGTGCTGCCTGATGTAAATTTTTGAATTAAAAAAAAAAAATGAGGAATCCTTACTCACGCCACACGCAATGCTCATGGAGACAGGAGCTCAGGGGTTTGAACACAGCTTGTTTATATCTACAGTGTCTCTTACAATGTACCAAGCACGAAATGTGATTTAGTCGTGACAGGGAAATACACAAAAAAACTATTCCAAATCAACTCCATCATTTTTGTTTGTCCTGAAATACACTACGTGTTTCACAGTAACGCCACGATATGGTGGAAAAAATAAAGCTTGTTTTAAGTTTTTAAATTTTAAGAAATAACCAACTTCAACAAATTGACGGTTCTTATTATTGTAATAAATCTAATTCATGTTAAAGAATGTATAGTGACCACAAATACAACTTGGGTTCAGGTCACGGCCGCATCCCACCTGCTGTGCACTACACACACTGGAGCGAGGACTGCTTGAGGGTTATTTCAGTGTTTATTGGATCATTAGCGCAGAGGATTTTAATTCTTATTAGTTGTCATTCTATGACTTGCATTCTTATGCTATGATGTTCCAGTCTGCCGCGACTTGCCAATGTGGGAGATGTGAGACTCACTTTTTCGAAGGCTTCCATCTCCCGGGCATCATTTCATACTCCCAGCGGCTACATTCCGGGTTTATCACCAATCAGATCGTAATGCCTAAAACAGTAAGTTTGGTTTCCCAGGACACTTTCCAGTAATATTTTAGTGCACTGCACCTATACAGTGATACATATAAGAAGAGTAATGCATTCATGTCTAAAGTAGACTCGTTTTTCCTCTTGAGGTAGAGAATAGAGAGTGACTCAAATAGTCGAGATCAGTTGTTCTTGTAAGTTCCAAGAAAATCCAGGTTCACAGTATTGTCTGGTGAGCCCGATGAAAACAAGGAAGTAATAAAAAAACGAATAATGAAAGAATCAAACCCTGACTTACCAGAGAAGATTGAGAAAATTTAACTAAGTTTTCATATTTTTGTATATTTATCAGCCTTGTGAATAACAACTAATGTGGTATGATTTCAGGAAGATAGTGCATTATTTGAACATGTTCTTGAGAACGAAACAAGAATCAAATATTCTTACTGAAACAAGAGGGAAAGTTACGAATCACTGTGACTATCACACGCCCAATGACAAACGTTATGTTGTACATTGTGTATGACATGTTTCACACAAACTTAGCACACACACACACACAATATTATATATATATATATATATATATATATATATATATATATATATATATATATATATATATATATATATATATATATATATATATATATATATATATATATATATATATATATACACACACACACACACACATGCACACACGCGCGCGCACACACACACACACACACACACACACACACACACACACACACACACACACACTACTGCATCATACACAACTTCATAAACAACAACAACAACAACAACAACAACAAAAGTATCAAAAATAACATTTCAGACCTTCTTCGCAAGGTGTCCGAGTCTGATTTCTTGAGGAAAATGGAAGGAAGAAAATTATATTTGTCTTGCCTCTTATCCGAGAGAAAATCTGGAACAAGAGGTCATGTTGATAATTCCTGTCTGAATGTAGGAAACTTTTTTTAGGGGAATAATATAACTTTTATTTCTGTTTCATGTCTTCGATGTATATATATTTTTTTTTTATAGCAATAATCTTTAACCATCCTTATTTACTCGTTTTCATAGATGTCACATGTTGACTTCGGAAAGCTGTATTAACTGAACGTGAAAGAAACTGACTTTAGTTTGTATATGTGTCATGAATAAAAGTGAGGAGGCGAGGCAAAATCAAGAAAAAAACAAGGTATGGCGCGAATTAAAGAAAGAAGAAAGGTTGGGGGAAGGAAACTTACTTGTGCATACTATGAAATTTGAATTATACTCCCATTCTGTAAAGAGAAGTATCACAGGAATTACAGAAGGAGTCAGGATAGGCAGAATAAGAAAATTGGCGATAGTCAAGAAGCAATTACTTTACTCATTGGGGATGTGGTTGGGAGGGAGAAACAAGGAGGAGGGAGCCGGAGAACGTATGGAAAAGGAAGAAAAACATAAGGGATAAATAATAACCTTAAAGAATAGATGATAATGACAACTACAAAAAGGATAACCTAGAAAAAAAATATTGGATCGCTTACTCCACTTGCTTTCACACACAAACGAAAAGACAAGGTGGAAAAAAAAAATGATTTGAAGCTCTAGGCAGCAAGGAAGGAAGACGTGATACTAGATAGCCAATGTGTGTCAAAATATTACCTTTTATTTGAACACTTGAAAGGCGAGGGCTTGCTCCTTTCTGAGTATAAAAGCCCGCACACCAGCGGCTGGACACACAGGAATTAAATCACTGATATCAAACAAATGTGTTAGCGTCAGAGGATATGACAGAGCGCGAGATATTCATAGTCCCTCCTTCAGTAGTCTTACTTAGTAGTGTTACTCTTGCGTCGCCAATAATTCCTACAAATTTGAGTCAGGAAATAGTGAGACGTGTCATGATGCACCGCCAGAAATTGTACTAATCCCTTCGCATCATATGAATATTTTTTTTTTAATTTTTCCACAGGTAAATAAGGACGGCAGGTTGACAGAGATTGCTTTTCGAATCACTCTGTCCAGGCAGCTTCTCTCTGTCGCTCCACTGCACCTCATTCAACTGCAACACCGCGACTCACCCACCCATTCATGTGTGTAATGAGCATCAAACGTAATTTATATAGTGCGACAAAGTATGAAATTAAGAATTTGCTACAACATTCACTAATACATGTAATACCCTTACTTCATATTTTCATCCGATTCTTTCTTTAACACACATATTTTCCCACACAGTGAAGAAACACAATAACAGTATTAATGTAACATTAGTCATGCAAACATTTTTGTCTTAAAGATGACTACCGTATATTACATTAGATACTCCATCAAGTTAAACTTAATCGTTTTTTTTTATAATCTGATTGTATACCTTTATTTATTTATTTATTATTTATTTTCTTTTACCAGATGCCACTCAACATACACGAAAAGCGGCTGGTTATGAATTCAAAGCAAGTGGTTGTAGGTGTAAAGCATCAGACGAAAAATATTTACAAAAAAATGATCGTATCGTAAACAATAATACAGTCCGTCCACAGAGATTCATTACTATTGAAATTAGCCAGAATACTGAACACTCATGTGTCGCGCAGACGCTCAAAGATATATGTATAACACGATGGACATTACCGCCACCACCGGCAAGCTCACCATCATCATCATCACCTACATTACCACCTCTACTACTACCATGCTCACAACCACCACCATCACCACGCCCATCACCATCATCACCTGCATTATCACCACCATCACCACCATGCTCACCACCACCATCATCTACATTACTACCACCATAATCCACTGAGACCATCACGGTCTCCCTCACCACTAACAGTAATACTACTACCAGCATCACAATTACACCATGAGGTCTCTCATTACACTCCCAAATGTCAAACGTATTCACGAATATATCTATATCAAAATTTAATATAAGGAAAATAATTACCGTCCCTCGTCCTTAAATCGGGTCCAATAAAGCTGAGACTAAGAGATTGTCGTGGCCTTTCAATATATTTTGGAGTTTAATATTAACCGAATATTAGGTACTTCACGCTGCAATACGGTACTTATGTGCTAACGAAAGTTAACCTATTACGGGGTGGGGTCTGTGCTGAAATACGCTGAACTCTACACGCACGGAAAGTATTGAGAAGAGCCAAGAGCCAGTGCCTCTTCTTATGAAACGATGGAAGGAAGACAAACATAGGAAGATTTTTTATTTATTTTTATTTATTTATTTTTTTTTTTTTTTACAAATAAAGAAAACGCCATTTTTTCTATTTTTGCAAATTTCAAATAAAGGGAACATCATTTTTTTTTTTTTGGACAGTCACTTTTTTGACAACTGCATGAAGTGAAGTTTTTTTTTGTTTCTGACAGATAACGATAGATCTTTTTTTTTAACCGAAGAGAATGTCACGTTTTTTTTTTTTTATGGACATTAGCCAAGGGCAATAAAAATCCAATAAAAGAAAAAAAAAAAAAAGTTCACTGAAATACCGGTCCCCGAATAGGGTCCGAAGCGGTTGTCAAAAACTGAAGGATAAGTGTCTTGAAACCTCCCTCTTAAAGGAAATTAAGTCAGGAGAATGAGAATACAAAAGCAGGCAGGGACTTCAGAGTTTACCAGAGAAAGGGATGAGTGATTTGAAAATACTGGTTAACTCTTGCTTGCATTAGAGAGATGAACACAACAGGAGAGAGAGAAAGAAGAAAGTCTTGTGTAGCGAGACCGCAGGAGAAGGAGAGGTATGTAGATAACAAGATCAGAAGAGCAGTTAACATGAAAAAAAAATAGCGATAGAAGATAGCTAGAGATGCAACATTGCAGCGATGAGAAAGAGGCTGAAGACAGTCAGTTAGAGGAGAGGAGTTAATGAGACGAGAAGCTTTTGATTCCATCCCGTCTAAAAGAGCGGTGTGAGTGGAACCCCCTCTTCCCTCTCAGACATGTGAAGCATACTTCATACATAGACAGATAAGGCCCTTGTACAAAGTTAGCAGCTGGGGAGGTAAGAAATACTGGCGGAGACGTCTCGGAACACCTAACTTCATAGAAGCTGTTTTAGCTAGAGATGAGATGTGAAGCTTCCAGTTTAAATTATAAGAAAAGAACAGACCGAGGATGTTCAGTGTAGAAGAGGGGGACAGTCAAGTGTCAATGAAGAAGAGGGATAGTTATCTGGAAGGTTGTGTCGAGTTGATAGATGGAGAAATTGAGTTTTTGAGGCATTGAACAATAACAAGTCTGCTCTGCCCAATCAGAAATTTTAGAGAGATCAGAAGTCAGGCGTTCTGTGGCTTCAGTGCGTGAACTGTTTATTTTCTGAAGGGTTGTACATCTATGAAAAGACGTAGAAATGTGCAGACTGGTATTATGAGAGTAGGAGTGGATAGCACAAGAATGTTGGTTTAGAAGATCATTGATTAATAATAGGAAGAGAGTGGGTGACAGGACAGAACCCTGAGGAACACCACTGTTGATAGATTTAGGAAAAGAACAGTGACCGTCTACCACAGCAGCAATAGAACGGTCAGAAAGGAAACTTGAGATTAAGGATTGAGGATAGAAGCCGTAAAAGGGTAGTTTGGAAATCAAAGCTTTGTGCCAGGCTCTATCAAAAGTTTTTGATATGTCTAAGGCAACAACAAAAATTTCGCCAATATCTCTAAAAGAGGATGACCAAGACTCAGTAAGGAAAGCCAGATCGTCAGTAGAGCGGCCTTGACGGAACCCATATTGGCGGTCAGATAAAAGTGATAGATGTTTAAGAATCTTCTTATTGAGGATAGATTAAAAACTTTAAATAAGCATGAAATTAAAGCAATATGATGGTAGTTTGAGGGATTAGAATGGTCACCCTTTTTAGGAAGAGGCTGAATGTAAGCACACTTCCAGCAAAAAGGAAAGGTAAATGTTGACAGAGTTGAAAGAATTTGACTAGGCAAGGTGCAAGCACAGAAGCGCAGTTTCGGAGAACAATAGGTGGGAATCCCATCAGGTCCATAAGCCTTCCGAGGGTTTTCGACAGCAAGGGGAAACATCATTGCGAAGAATTTTAATAGGTAGTATAAAATTTATAGTCAGAAGGAGAAGAGGGAGGAACAAGTCCTGAATCGTCCAAGGCAGAGCTTTTTGCAAAAGTTTCAGCAAAGAGTTGAGCTTTAGAGATAGATGTCTTACGGGTGGTGCCATCCGCTTGAAATAAAGGAGGAAAAGAAAAAGAAGCAAAGTTTTTGGAGATGTTTTTGGCTATACTCGTATGTCAGAAGTCACGAGGGGAGTTAAATTTTGAAAGATTTTGAAACTTTCTATTAATGAAGGTGTTTTTGGCTAGTTGAAGAACAGACTTGGCATAGTTCCGGGCAGAAATATAAAGCACATGAGATTCTGGTGTTGGAAGGTTGAAGTACCCTTTGTGGGCCACTTCTCTATCATGTATACCATGAAAACAGGTTGTGTTAAACCAAGATTTAGAAGATTTAGTTCAAAACAAAGAGTGAGAAATCGCCTCCATGCCAGACACTATCACCTCTGTTATGCACTCGGCACACAGAGACGGGTCTCTGACAAGGGATAAGTACTCATTCCTAAAGAAAATCAGAAAAATACCTCCTCAGGTCCCCCAACTAGCAGAGGCAAAATGCCAAAGGCATCTCTGCTTATGGGGGACCCTGAGGAAGGATTGGAGCGATAGGAAAAGATACAGATATGAGATCGTGATCGGAAGAGCCCAACGGAGAAGAGAAGGTAACAGCATAAGCAGGATTAGAGGTTAGGAAAAGGTCAAGAATGTTAGGCGTATCTTCAAGACGGTAAGAAATATGAGTAGGCTGTTGCACCAATTACTCTAGGTCGTGGAGGATAGCAAAGTTGAAGGCTAGTTCACCAGGATGGTCAGTGAAGGGAGAGGAAAGCCAAAGCTGGTGGTGACTATTGAAGACTCCAAGAATGGAGATCTCCGCAAAAGGGAAGAGTCAGAATGTGCTCCACTTTGGAAGTTAAGTAGTCAAAGAATTTCTTGTAGTCAGAGGAGGTAGGTGAGAGGTATACAGCACAGGTAAATTTAGCTTGAGAGTGACCTTGTAGTCGTAGCCAGATGGTGGAAAACTCGGAAGATTCAAGAGTGTGGCCACGAGAGCAGGTTAAGTCG
>NC_087196.1:97500-110000 GCF_035594125.1 Scylla paramamosain
CCAGAATTATAGTTTATTACAAAAAATGATTATATATATATATATATATATATATATATATATATATATATATATATATATATATATATATATATATATATATATATATATATATATATATATATATATATATATATATATATATATATATATATATATATATATATATATATATATATATATATATATATATATATATATATATATATATATATATATATATATATATATATATATATATATATATATATATATATATATATATATATATATATATATAATGTGATTGTGTGAATGTGTGTGTGTGTTTGTGTGTGTCATTATGTGACTACATGGCAAGAAAACAACAACAAACCATGAGGAAATCCTGCCATGAGACCTCGCATCTGACGCATGCAATCTTCACAACAGTCCTGATAGAGCACCTATATTTCGTTAAATACATCTGTATATGGAATAAAAACTTTTGCAGAAAACGTTCATCCACCGCACTCTGTATCTCAGCAACAGTTTCGTTAAACTGTCTTAGATTATGAAAATGGCGGTAAATGTGTACAAATTATCTGTTGAAGTAATAAAGGTGCATTCCTAACATTTAGTACATTGTGTTCAAGACAAATTGCAATAAATCATATTACATTAAAAGAAAAAAAATGCTGAAAACAGAGATGTGGTAAAAGAACTCCCATCAACTTAATATATTTGTGTAATGTTGAATGGAATTATATATATAAGAAAAGATACCTCAAGCTGGGAATTTCATTGACGTTTCAAGGACAATAATCTTCATGTCAGACAATGAAGTTCGTGCCGTCAATGTAATCAAACCATTTTTTCCCACTGCACTCTCGTTTGATTAACAGAACACAATTTTGTATGATGATTCTTCGATTTTTTTTATTTCTAACATGAAAAGTAGAAGATAAAACCAAGACAACAACAGGATTCAGTTGTATGTCCTTAACATTGTTACTAAGACCAAATATACTGGTAATAACGAGCACACGGTGGTGGAACAGTGCATTCTTATAACTGTTATTACCGCGACTACTTCTTCTACTACTACCACTATTACTACAACTACTACTACTACTGCTGCTAACTGCTACTACTGCTACTACCACTACTACTGCTACTACTACTACTACTACTACTACTACGACGGCGAATACTATTATTACTAACTGGTACTACTAGTATTCCAACAACAACTGCTACTACTACTACTACTACTACTACTACTACTACTACCACCACTCATCTATCTATCAATCTTTTTATGTATGGTGCTGACATCCCCCAGAAGGTCAGGTAGCCGAGACAAAGCGCCCCCAGCCTTCTTCTACTCATTACTACTGCTATTCCTGCTGCTGCCATTATTTCTTTCGTCAGTACCATTAACATGTACGACTAACAATCTTTACACATGTTTTATTTCATGCCACATTATATATATATATATATATATATATATATATATATATATATATATATATATATATATATATATATATATATATATATATATATATATATATATATATATATATAATGTGGCATGAAATAAATTATTGTTATATATATATATATATATATATATATATATATATATATATATATATATATATATATATATATATATATATATATATATATATATATATATATATATATATATATATATATATATATATATATAAATTATGACACATATATTCTTCTTATTTCCACCTGATTACACCTTAGTGGACCCCTCTTTTTCTTTCTTGTAATTTTGTTGCCCTTAGTTGGTGCCCCTCCATCATATATATAAAAAAAAGTATGATTTTGTAGCATAATTTATAAGGAGCGCCTAACACACACACACACACACACACACACACACACACACACACACACACACACACACACACACACACACACACACACACACACACACACTAAAGAACAAGGTTGTGATACGATTAGAAGACGAACAAATATTAAAAGGGTTACACTTATCTCACATCCCGATCATAAAACAACTAACTAACCGTAGTTTGTTTCATCTTTAAAAGTGTTAAAAAGTACATCATTTCTAAAATTATGCTGATTCTGTATTACGAATATTTCAGATTTCACCTTTACTATATTGTGCAATTCTGGTCTCCGTATTAGAGAAGGGACTCAAAGCGTTTTAATACCCCCTCAACTATTTTTACATTAACTTCTGCAATATTTGCGGAACATCACCTATGTTATACTAAACCTCATGTTCTTTTTCCCACTAAAACTCAGGTGTCTGAAACTAATACGAGCAACCTCTTTCCCTTTCAATTTGAATTTGGATGTTGCGTCTACGTACGTGCACAACGTAACACTCACAACAAATCCATCTGTGCTGTATACCTTTAACCTAACTTCTGTAACTATGAAAAATCTATATCTAACTCCCAAGTGTTGCACATCCTGACTCGTTTTCCTTTCGGGGAGATTTCCGTTCTTTGAGACTTTAGCGTTCACAGCAGATTTTACTTTTATTTCCTTCCATTAACGAACTTAGTGAAGTCGCCTTTAACTTTGCTATCTTTCATGACCTATGAAAATTAGTCAGCACAACATTCTTGACCTTTTCCGTCCACTACACTGTCACTCTTGCATCTCCATTGTGCTCCTCTAATGATTACTTTATCTTCATCTTCCCGTAATGCTCTAATTCCTCCTCAGGATTCTCTAACGCGAAGGTCCCCCTGGCGTTTTCCTTCTAATTATGAGGAGCTGCGCAGGTATTATTTTGACTTTCCATGGAATGACTACTGCTTCTGGATCAGGCACCTATCTGGATCAGGCACCTATCTATTGTATTTGCCTTGGATGTGTACATTCCTCACTCTTTTTCTTAAACTTTCTAAACTTCATCTTATACATAATGGCGGCAGGGCCCAGAAATAGTACCCAAGGCCCTCATCTATTGAAACTCATGAATTTTACATTTCTGCCCAGAATTATGCAAAAATTATTCTTCAACTGACCAGAAATTCCACTATCAATAGAAAATGTCAAAACCTTTCCAGATCTAGCTATCCACTTGATATCTAGCACCTATCTAAAATATATCTAACAATTTTTCTTCTTTCCTTCCTCTCCTTCAACTTAATGGTACCACAGCCATGTCATTTATCTTCAAATAACATGAACGTTTTGAATAAAACTTTGTTGAAAATTCCAGCTATGGATGATTCAAGGTTTGTTCCCTCTTTTCCTTCTCCCTCTGACATTTACCGGCATTTTACGTTTTAAAATTCTTCCTAATGATGATCTTCAGTGGGCCTATTTATCCGCAACTGTGCCTCCTTGCTTCAACATTACCTGGTTAAAGTCTTTCGTTTATAAACATCTACTTTTCCTTCCTGATGCAAGTTTGCCTACATTAAACCTGTCGCTAAAAAGGTTTAGCCCTCTAGCCCTTCAGACTATCGACCTATTAGTTTAATTTCCTGTTTATCTAAAAAAAAAAAAAAAAAAAAAAAATAATATATATATATATATATATATATATATATATATATATATATATATATATATATATATATATATATATATATATATATATATATATATATATATATATATATATATATATATATATATATATATCTTCTTCTTCTTCCCAGCTTTTCCCTATTCGGGGTCGCCGTTGTGAATGAGCCTTCTCCACGTATTTCTATTGTTTGCCATCTCTGGATTTATATTCTTCTCCCCAAGATCTCCGTTTATGCAGTCAATCCATCTTCTTTTGGGCCGTCCTCTTCTTCTAACTCCCTCCACCTCCATTTCCATGATCTCCCTTCCTACGTGGTCTTCGCCAACTCTTCTTCTCAAGTGTCCATACCACCTCAACCTTGACTCCTGGATCTTCTTGGAGACTTCAACTACTTTCACCGTTCCTCTTATGTACTTATTCCTAATTCGGTCTGTTCTGTTGACTCCCACCATCCATCTCAACATCTTCATCTCCGCTACATCCATCTTCCTCTCTTCAATCTTCTTCAAAGGTGCTGCTTCTAGCCCATACATCAAAGCAGGTCTAACGACTGCTTTGTGGACTTTGCCCTTCACTCTTACTGGTACCCTTCTATCGCATATCACACCCGAAACTTGCCGCCAATTGTTCCAGCCACACTGAATCCGGAAGTTCACTTCTTTTTCCATTTCCCCTGTCTCGTCTACCATCGATCCCAAGTACTTAAATGTTTTCACTCTCTTCAACTTTTCACCATTCAGTCTAATTGTGGCCTGTTGGTCGCCCCTTGTATCCGTCGTAAAATATTCAGTTTTGGACCTACTAATCCTCATTCCTCTGCTTTCCAAAGCAACTCTCCATTCTTCTAATTTTCTTTCCAGCTGTCCTCTCCTTTCGGTCACTAAGACAATGTCATCAGCATATAATACACACCAGGGTGGTTCCTCTCTGACATTTTCCGTTATGACATCGAACACTATGTTGAATAATAGTGGGCTTAGTGCCGATCCTTGGTGTAAGCCAACTTTCACCTGAAAGCTATCCGTTGTGCCAACTGTACTCCGAACTCTAGTTGTAACATTCCTGTAGCATTCTTGGACAATTCTGACATACTTTTCTGGCACTCCTCTTTTTCTCAGGCCTCTCCATACTTCTTGCCGTGGGATCCTATCATACGCTTTCTCTAAGTCAATGAAAACCATATGTAGTACTTTCTGCTTTTCCCGATGTTTTTCCATATTCTGTCGAAGTGCGAAAATTCCGTCGACTGTCCCAAATCCCTTCATAAATCCTATCTGTTGCCGTCCGATACGCACCACTTGTCTCAGTCTACTGTCCAACACCCTTTCAAATACTTTAAGGGTATGAGACATTAGCTTTATCCCTCGATAGTTCTCACAGCTCTGGATGTCTCCCTTCTCCTTAAATATAGGTATCAGGGTACTTTCTCTCCACTTTTCTGGTATAACTTCCTTCTCCATTATTTTTCTGATCAGTTGGTGCAACATGTCCACTCCTTCTCCTTCCAAGACTTTCCACACTTCTACTGGTATTCCGTCGGGCCCTGTTGCTTTGCCATTTTTCATTTTCTTCAGTGCTCCTTCAACCTCTTGTCTTGTCACTTCCCCTACTAATTGTTCATTCGGTTCTCCATCATCTCTAATGAATCTCTCATTTTCTACATTTAGCAACTTCTCAAAATATTCTTTCCACCTTATTAGAATATCACTTTCCTTTTGTATCACAATCCCCCTTTCACCCTTGACCTGTCTAACATGCGTAATGTCCTTTGTGCTCTTGTTTCTCATCTTGGCCAACTTAAATACTCTCCGTTGTCCTTCCTCGGTATCCAACTCTTCATAAAGGTTGTCATACCCATCCGACTTAGCAATTGCTACAGTTCTTTTCGCTTCCTTACTGCACAGTTTGTAATACTCCTTATCTATATCTAGCCTTGTTGTTTCCCATCTTTTCTTTGCCATCTTCTTTGCTTGTATTTTCTGCTGCACCTCTTCATTAAACCACCGTGTCTCTTTATTTTCCCATATCTTGCCACTACTTTCACCGAGCACTTCTTTTCCAACTCTCAAGATGGTTTCACTCACTCTATTCCACCATCCGTTTACCTCTTCTATTTCCATGTCCAGATCACTTAGCAATCTATCTTTAAAGGTATGTTTAAGATCTTGGTCTTTCAGTTTGAACCACTTAATCCTTCTCTCCGTCGTTACTTTCCCTTTCTGTCTGCGTGTAACAGTTATGGAGAGGTCCATGACAACCAGACGGTGTTGTGCCGTCACGCGGTCACCAGGTATGACCTTGCAATTTCTTATTTCCTTGATATTGTTCCGGCGATAGAGTAGGAAATCTATTTGACTTGCTCTATCTCCGCTACGATACGTAATTAGATGTTCATTTTTCTTACAGAATATTGTGTTTCCTATCACCAAATCAAAAGCCAAAGCAAAGTCTATAATTTTCTCTCCATCTTCATTTCCATCACCATATGCATTTCCGCCATGGATCCGGTTAATAACATCATTTCCCTTTCCAATATGTCCATTCATGTCTCCTCCAACTATGCACCTTTCACTTTCGTCTACCTTCTCCAATTCCTCCTGCAGATCCGACCAAAACTGTTCCTTTTCCTCCTCTGGGCATCCCGTTTGTGGTGCGTACACACTGAAGATGTTCACTGGGAATTCATCCAAAGACAGTCGCACCCACATTATGCGATCATTTCTCCTGTTCACTTCTGTAACCAAGTCTTTCAGATCCTTAGATAAAATAATTCCAATGCCATTTCTCTTTTCATTGTTTGCCCCTCCATAAATAAGTTTGAATCCATCACCTAGTTCTTTGGCCTTATTTCCTGTCCATCTCGTTTCCTGCACGCATAACACATCCACTTTTCTTTCCTTCATAAGGTCTGCAATGGCACGGCCTCTTCCGGTCATTGATCCAACATTCAACGTTCCAAATCTCATTTTGTGAGCTTGTCTCTTTAGCCGCACCCGCTCTTGATGCGGTAAATATATATATATATATATATATATATATATATATATATATATATATATATATATATATATATATATATATATATATATATATATATATATATATATATATATATATATATATATATATATATATATATATATATATATATATATATATATATATATATATATATATATATATATATATATATATATATATATATATATTTTTTTTTTTTTTTTTTTATTTATTTATTTATTTATATATATTATTTATATGTATATATATGTATATATATGTATATATATACATATATACACATATATATATATATATATATATATATATATATATATATATATATATATATATATATATATATATATATATATATATATATATATATATATATATATATATTCTCAACAGGAAGGATTTTGAACACCTATTAGTTCACAATCATATATTTGGTCACCAGTATGGTACCGTCCTGGTTATTCTATTGGTGATCTCCTGGATTTTCTTACGGAATTTTGGTCATACTCTTTTAAGGATTTTCGTGAAACTTTCACTGGTACTTTAGGCATATCAAAAACACTTAATTGGGTCTGATACAGAGCTTTAATATCAAAATTACCCATCTACAACTTCTCTCCTTCTTTCTGGAATTTCATGTAAAGTATCCTTTCTGAATATTGTATTATTTTATGGTAAATGGTCACTCTTCTTCTGGTTCTGACCTGTCACTCACTGTCTTTTTATCATTCACCAATGATCTTCTAAATCAAACTCAGTGTTCCGTGGCCTCGCTGCAGAGGCCTTTATATTTTCTTTCAATCCTATTCTGTTCAATTTCGTAATGGAAGAGTTAACAAGTATTCTCAACCCTTCACTTTTTTTACTGGTAAACCCTGGAAATCTATGCTTTCCTTTGTATTCCCTTCTGCCTATGAATTAAAATGCTTTCAAAAAGGAGTAATGTAACTGTCGGATCTGGTTTCGGAAAGTGTGTTTTTGAGACTGGAACTTTCAGTGTGCTCTTTTCTTCCTTTTTTTTTAATTTTTGGATTTAGGAGGGGCACCAGTCGAAGGCAAAAAAAAAAAAAAAGAAAAAGGCCCACTGAGGTGCCGGTCCCTAGAGAGTCAAAAGCGGTCGTCAAAAAATAAAAAATAAGTATCTTGAAACCATTTGCGTTGCCCCTTGCCAGAATCCTAAAAGTTTGTTACGTCAGTAAAGAAGAGAATGGCTACATAAGGTACAAGGAATGCGGAATACCCCTTATGAGAGGCAATTACGGCATTTAAATTTCCATTTTTTATAAAAGGTGCACATTTAATATATCTCATATATTATATTCAATATATTCTCATATATTATATTCAATTGGCAAAAGGGATACAAAGGTAATAGAAAAATTCTTGGGTTAAGTAATCAGGATATAAGTACCAGGTTTTACCCTGGTAAAGTGAAATAAAAAAATTAAATAAATAAATAAATAAAAAAAAATATATATATATATATATATATATATATATATATATATATATATATATATATATATATATATATATATATATATATATATATATATATATATATATATATATATATATATATATATATATATATATATATATATATATATATATATATATATATATATATATATATATATATATATATATATATATATATATATATATATATATATATATATATATATATATATATATATATATATATATATATATATAAGAATTGATTAATCAATTCATTTATTTATTTATCTATACATATATATAATTTCTCTATTCAGCATTTTACCAGCTCTCCCAATAAAAAAAAAGAAAAAAAAAAATATATATATATATATATATATATATATATATATATATATATATATATATATATATATATATATATATATATATATATATATATATATATATATATATATATATAAATATATATATATATAAATGAATAAAATTTTAATTTCATAATACATCCTCTCCATGAAAAAAAAAAAAAAACAAGCATGTATAATGAGAGGAAGAGAGAAAGAAAGAAGAAAAAAAAAAAAAAACCTCCTGAGAGGCGTCTGCTTTATGGGCCAGGCAGGCAGGGCGATGTATATAAACAATGTAGCACGATTCACGATGGACGCTGTGAAATGTTCTTGTGAAATGAGTTCTATATTTATACATGATTACATGTAATTAAAAGCAATAATTTCAGGTCCCTTGTGGCTCATCTCCTGACCACCTTTACTACCCCTTGCTCCCTCTAGTTTAGGCTCTTAACTCTCCTGTTCCCCGCCCGTCTCATCCCATGCTACACAGCGCTGCCCCTCACTTCTACACACTTCCTCCCCTCAATTGTTCGGCTCTTTCTCTGACACAGTCGCTAACCCTTGTTGCTTCTCATACACTATTTCCTCTCATCCTTCCCTTCTTTCTATCCACATAGGAATCACGCTCCCGCGTGCAATATCATCTTGACTGTACTGCACCACTCTTTATAAGGAAACGAAACGAGTTCTAGGAGAGATGAAACAGGAACAAAAATCATGGCAAAAAAGGCGACAATGAAATGGTTTTTAGCTAAATTGGCTTAAAGTCATAATACATTCAAGTACAGGTAAAGAGTAAGCAAATTTCCCAGAATATTTGATTTAAAACAAGAAAAGAATATCACATATAGCAATCACAATATGGAAGAAACTTCTAAAACACATGCACAATTATCCTATCAGTGTCACTTGAGACAACGAATGTGGTCAGTAGGTAACAGGAGCTCTGTGCCATGTATAGAATCTGGCGAAATAACCAAACACGCAGTCTTATGATTGGATAATTTCACTTATTTCCATCCGTTTTTTTTTTTTTTTTTTTTTATTTATTTATTTATTTATTTTTTTATCTCTAAGAGCCGCCCAGTACACACTTTCATTTCTCAACGTCACATTCCACATCCATTACCACCACGCGCACCTAAACTGGTTCACGCCTTGCTGGTCTCCCCACCACTGCATCCATCCAAGCACTCTATTTACGATCACCATAACTATTATTATTCTTTATTCTTAGGACCACTTCTGGTTATCACAAATTAAATAATTGGAGCAAAAAAATATTTCTTATTATTTATAATAATAGAAATAAGAGTAAATAATAAATAATAATAATAATAATAATAATAATAATAATAATAATAATAATAATAATAATAATAATAAAAATAATAATAATAATAATAATAATAATAATAATAATAATAATAATAATAATAATAATAATAAAACTCTGAAGGTCAACTTTACTGTGAAGAACAAAGATTACTGTTATCTGAGACTGTTGTGACGATGGTGGTGCCATCGACGACGGCGACGACGTATCCGCCGCCGCCATCTCTATCACCGCCACAGTCACTACCGCCGCTGTCGCTGCTGTCACTGCTACTGACATCAGCAGCACCACCAACACTACTACTACTACTACTACTACAGTAGTAGTTGTTGTTGTTGTTGCTGTTGTTGTGGTCGTCGTCGTCGTGGTCGTCGTCGTCGTCGTTGTTGTTGTTGTTGTTGTTATTGTCGTCGTTGTTGTTCTTGTCGTCGTTGTTGTTCTTGTCGTCGTCGTCGTCGTTGTTGTTGTTGTTGTTGTTGTGGAAGCAGCAGTATCAGCAGCAATAGTATTACACAAGAACACAAAAATATAAAGGAGGCTGGAAAAAACCGTCAGGCCTACGTACGTATACGTCGTAGTCCCTGAATGAAACATTATTTACCGATTTTCACCTATCATCCTCATCCATGAATTTATTTAATCTTTTGAAATTCTTTAATGACTCAGCACTAACAACCAACCTGATTACATAGTCTACTAAATTCATCAGTCAATATTTGAGAACCAATTATTTCCTATTTGTTTTTACAAGTCTAATTTTATCAAGTTTAAATCCATTATTTCATGTCTTAACCAGGTTACTACCTCTGAGAATTTTGCTTGTCACTTTTGTTTTATCCCCTACACTATTTAAAGACCTAACACATTTTTTTTCTATGGTTATCTAAGGATTGTACCTTTAAAATCTTCAATACTCTTACGTAAGGAATATTTTTTCATTCATATTATCTTTCTAGCCATTCTCCCATGTACTGATTTAAAGTGCACTGCCACTACCGTTTTCCAGGCGGTGATTGTGAACGCTGATTAACCCTCAAAAAAGGTGAGGACAAAATTTCGAGAGGCCAGCTGGCACCCAGTGTTTCGCTTGCAGGCATGAGAGAGGGCTTCTTCCACCGTCTGCTGAGTGGACTGAACAATACTCGGTTATATTATAAGAAAGAATCACGAGAGCTATATTACTCCCGTTGTGGCAAGAAGGAGGATCGCTTGTGGGCTGACCTAACTTGACAGCAGCTGTCATTTATTTATTTCAGTAAGACGTCATACTTTCGTGGTGATTTTCTATTAGTCAATCTGAATTCAATTATTTCATGTAATATGATATGTAATTTCATATATATATATATATATATATATATATATATATATATATATATATATATATATATATATATATATATATATATATATATATATATATATATATATATATATATTTTGTGTGTGTGTGTGTGTGTTCTAGAAAAATTGAGAATGTTCCTTTAGCAGTGGGAAGTTCACATTCATCACTTTATAGCCTGGCGGTTCTTCTCGATGTGCATGACGGTGGTGCTCAAGAGGTTACAATGTTCTGTTGTTACCAAGCGGTGAAGTGTTCCATGCCTTCCACGTAGCTGGCAGCCAGTCGTCCCTTACCCTCTTGTCACTCTTATCTGATCTCTATGTATCTACTACATTCTTACGATGTCTGATCCACTCATCGGCAACTTTATTTACAATCCAGTTTTTTTGCATATCTCTCTTTGATATCTGAATTTGTCTAACTTATAATGATGTTTTTATACTGGAGCATTAATGTCGACTAGCAGGACACGTGGATATAACACGGTATGATCATTTTACAATTACAACGCTTGATAAGTACACTTAAGAAGAGAAGGAGGAAGAGGAAGAGGAAGAGAAGGAGGAGGAGGAGGAGTAGGAGGAGGAGGAGGAGGAGGAGGAGGAGGGACTCTCTCTCTCTCTCTCTCTCTCTCTCTCTCTCTCTCTCTCTCTCTCTCTCTCTCTCTCTCTCTCTCTCTCTCTCTCTCTCTCTCTCTCTCTATTTTTTTTTATTATTGAAATCCGTCTCTTATCGACGTCCCTCTCACTCTCACGTCTCCTCCTCTCTCCGGACCCGTGGATACACCACGGTATGATAACCACCGGTGAACGCCTCTTGAACGTCTTACCAACAGAAGAAACCTTCTGACAATTGACATCAATCAGTATACGTGACAGTAGCTGTTTCTCAGTTGCTACTTTTTTTATATTTAATATGAGAAATTCCTGCCTTTGCTTATTTCATGTTTCAGCCTCTCGGTAGTCCAATTAATATAATTTCCATTTGGCCCGATTGTTCAGAAGGGTATGCAGAATTTTCGTCCCGTCAGTAACACCTCAGCTATTTCATTATATTCTGCTTCTTCCCTGATCTGACGGTGACTTCCTTCCCCTCTCTCATAATTAATCTAACTTGTGTCTATACTAATTTCCACGCTGGTGTGACAGGTACCTCTTCCCTGTGTCCCCTCCTCCTTAGACGTAACCTTACCCGACCTTAACTGTGGTTCCAATTTCAGATAATTAACTGATCCTTCCATAGAGATTCTGGCCAGGGTTTCCCTTAATCGCTGAAAATCTACTTTCCCAAAAAGACACTTTTACCAAGTTTGGATTAATAATTTTGTCACACACTTAATAATAAAACTTATTTCGTGATTGTCAAAGATGTGAAGCTGTCCTCCTACTTCTAAGTTGCGAATCACGCTACTATTATCAACTAACACAAGCTAAAATGTTATCATCCCTAGCTGAGTCTCTA
>NC_087196.1:115000-120000 GCF_035594125.1 Scylla paramamosain
ACTTGGACAAGTGAAAGACTCGTGGTCTGACGGTAAAATGACAAGTTGGTCAAGTCACGCTATACACCAAAGAAAGGTTGTTTTGCTTATTTTAATATTTTCTCTTTAATATCTTTTCTGTCATTTTCTTCTTTTCTTTGATTTTACGTATATCATCACCATCATCATCGTCGTTTTTATTCTACTGTTTGCGATGACATCATATGGGATAGTGACAACAGTAAAAAATAATAATAATAAAAAAAAAAAAAAACTTTCTTGGTTACTCAGGCAAAGAAAGTGTTTACATAACTGACAAAAAAAAAAAAAAACATCTATATAAAAGTGTCTTTTTTTTTCGCTATTACTATGGCTTAGTGGTACAGGCGATCCAGCGTTTTCTTTTCGTTTCGCGCCTCGTCGGTTTCTTGCAGCAGTACCGCACCAGCAACACTGGCAATACAATAGTGCAAATTTTCTGACTTGGTAGTCTCGTCGCCTTGAGCTCTACTCATCATTGTCGCTTGTTATTTTTGTCTCTGCGTCACATTTACTATCATCTCCCTCAAGACAATTTTCGTAACAATGAAGTATTATAATTTAATGATGAGAAACGGCAAAGGGCTAACGTTTTTTGGGGCATTTTTTTCTATTCAAATTAAGATAATTGAATTTGTAGTCGATAACAGTTTGACAGGCTCATTTCATTGTGATACGCAAAGCAAAGGAGACTGAAGGTATTACAAATAATGTATAAATAGTCATAAATGAAAATATTATACATTTCACAAAACTAAATATATATGATCACCATCTATAAATGGACGAAAAATGTTGAGCAGCATATTCTCTGAGGGCATTACTTTTCCTTAGGTTCACGATTTCGACTGGATATAGTGTTATTGCCTCGCCCGAAGCAATATCCAAGAACCTTTCCGAACGCAGAAGATTTGACAAATGCCATCGTTAACAAAGGCACGGCTGATTCGCAGGAACACTGAGTGAGCGCCGGTCCTCGATAAAGAGGTTGTCACCCATCACAGTACTTGACATTTGTCTTCAAAATAGATCCTATACCAATGACAAGAAGGTGCCCCAAGGATATTGTGCGTTGAGAGGAGAAAAATCAAGTTTTGGTGTACTATTTTGTCATGCCTCTTGCTGTCTTCTACCACTATTTTCATGCCAACTTCTCTTCTGATCTTGCTAACTGCATGCCTCCCCTCCTCCCGCGGCCTCGCTGCACAAGACTTTCTTCTTTCTCTCACACCTATTCTGTCCACATCTTTCATGCAAGAGTTAACCAGTAATCTCAATCATTCATCCCTTTCTCTGGTAAACTCTGGAACTCCCTGCCTGCTTTTATATTTCCACCTTCCTGACTTGAACTCTTTCAAGAGGGAGGTGTCAAAACACTTATCTGTAATTTTTGACTACCGATTTTGATTTTGTTCGGGGGCCGGCACATCATTTTTTTTTTTTTATTATTGTAGTTTTGTTGCCCTTGCCTGGTGCCCCTTCGACATAAAAAAAAAAAAAAATCCATACCCTTAACATTAACTAAGTTTCCATAAACATATCATCCATATAATCTAATGGAACTTTTGTTATGATAATGCTGAATACTATTATTGGTGTATCGTTATTACAGCAGTTATTTATAAATGACTTCACAAATGACTGCATAATATTATATAGAATTACAAAAAAAAAAAAAAAAAACAGCAGTGGCGATTACATCGCATGATTCTGACATTCACTTATTTACAACTAATTATCAACGATGATCATGAACTGACTGAAATATGTTCGTGAAAATTATGCTTTTATTTTCAAGAGGAAAGAATTTTCCGACAATCACTTGGAACACAATTTGTTCAAGTGTGTGGCACAGATAACAAAGAGCATGAAATGCATTGTGTGGTTGTTAATGGAAAATGCACCTCCCCTGAGTAAGTCAGTATAATATGGTATGCTAGGAGGCCGTTCTAGATATGAGGAAACTATGTCGGATTAACATCATAACTATTCTCCACAGACGAGATTTTACCCTCTCTAGTCACCATAATAGCGTATTGCTGACCAAGCTTTGTCAACACTAACATTCCGTAAGTCTGCGCTACATCCCGAGGAACTCTTCCAGTCGCCAGCAGACATATCCTGGATCTACCGACGTTTGTGTTTTCCACTCTTTCTCAGCACTATAAACTTTCCTTAACACACACACAATGCTTGACATGTTAAAGTGATACAAGTAGCTCACGTCCATTCTACAGTGTCCGCTACTGGAAGCTATGAATAATATGTATCATACATGCAAAGAGTGCGTCTTATACTCTTATAATTTAAATGCTTCTAAATAGTCACGCTAAAATATGATGAGTTACTATACCTAAGTCTGGGCAAAACTTACATGTTGAATAGAAGAGGTGCCCTTCCTTATTTCCAACCTGGTCACACGCGAAACAGTTCTGAAAAAAAAGTAATTAAAATAATAGAAAAAATCAAGTTAACAACATTACGGAACTTAATCAGACGACTGACTGAAAAGAAATCACACAAAGATAACACACACACACACACACACATACACACATTAAAAGCATCATTATCGTTATCTTTTTCTTTGCCTCGTTTGATGTGCATTCAAGCGTACAACAGACTCCCTCCATTCGTACCTCTATCTTAAGCCTTATTAAAGCTTGCACAGAGAGAAAGAGAGAGAGGAGAGGAGAGCAGAGGAGATAGATAGATAGATAGATAGATAGATAGATAGATATATAGATAGATATAGATAGAGAGAGAGAGAGAGAGAGAGAGAGAGAGAGAGAGAGAGAGAGAGAGAGAGAGAGAGAGAGAGAGAGAGAGAGAGAGAGTAATAATTATACAAAATATAGTGCGTATGTGTTAACGAGTCTGTGACGGAAAAAAAGTAAAGATATATAAATAAAGTAGAAATCGCATGCACAGAGATCACGATTACACAAGGTGCCTTGGTTGGAATCTTAACGGGCGGTGGGGGATCCACTGAACTTCGTCTTCCTAAACTAATGTAGCGATGCATAAGTACCTAGAAAAGTTCAAGAGAGTATGCTGCGGTGATTCAGCAGCCATGGTTCATCACTCGCCAGGCGTAAAACAGTTTTTCTGACTATAAGCGTAAACAACAAAATAGATAATAAATTAAAGAATATATTAATTAATAAAAAAAATAATTAAAACAAAAAAAATAAGAGGTTATACTCATTTACAACGCATGCCACACATAAAAAACCACTTCTCTTCAATATCCTTTCAACACTGTGACTCCATCATTTATGCTCTCTGTAAAATATATTAAAGTAGAGAGACACGCATATGTAAAGCGAGTACACACACAAAAAAACACACACACACACACACACACACACGAGGCAGTAACCAGTAGACACCTGCCATAACAATAATTTCTCCCAGTGAGGTCTAAAGCACTGGATCAGGGGGTGCTGTGAACTTATCATTAAAAACTCAGCTGTGACCTCACTGAACGTTTCCCTTTGTGTCTCACAACACAAGGGGGCAGTCACAGCCTGTCTTTGCCCTCTAAAGACAACTCTCTTCCCCCACACAAGACTACAAGCACCTAATAACACACACACATTTCACTCAAAATTTCAAAATTATCGTGCCGACTCCTACACCAGCCTCGGAGTCCCCATCTGGGGAGGGGACCACAAATGTCCCCAGGTTGGACTGCCCTTCAGACAACGACCCTAAGTGTCTTGACACCCCCCTAAAACTTTTTCTTCATTAACTTCTGCAGTATTCTAAGATCTAATTTTAAGTTTGTAGAACACCACCTCTCCTCTTTTAAACCTCATCTTTTCCTCACTGAAACTCAGGTGTCTAAGGCAACTGACAGTAGCCCCTTTTCTGTTCCCTCCTACTTTCTCTATCCTCATTTTCAATCCAAAGCTGGATGTTGCGTTTATGCGCGCAACGACTTAACCTGCTCTCGTGCCCACGCTCTTGAATCTTCCGAGTTTTCCACCATCTGGCTACGACTTTTATTATTTTATTTTATTTTTTTTATTTAGGAAGGACAACAGCCAAGAACAACGAAAATCACACCCCCCCCAAAAAAAAAAAGCCCACTGAAATGCCAGTCCCAAAGCAGTAGTCAAAAATTGAAGAATAAGTGTCTTGAAACCTCCCTCTTGAAGGAATTCAAGTCATAGGAAGATGGAAATACAGAAGCAAGCAGGGAGTTCCAGAGTTTACCAGAGAAAGCGATGAATGATTGAGAATACTGGTTAACTCTTGCATTAGAGAGGTGGACAGAATAGGGATGAGAGAAAGAAGAGAAAGTCTTGTGCAGCGAGGCCGCGGGAGGAGTGGAGGCATGCAGTTAGCAAAATCAGAAGAGCAGTTAGCATGAAAATAGCGGTAGAAGACAGCTAGAGATGCAACACCGCGGCGGTGAGAGAGAGGCTGAAGACAGTCAGTTAGAGGAGAGGAGTTGATGAGACGAAAAACTTTTGATTCCACCATGTCTAGAAGAGCGGTATGAATGGAACCCCCTCCAGACATGTGAAGCATACTCCATACATGGGCGGATAAGGCCCTTGTACAGAGTTAGCAGCTGGGGGTGGGGGGGGTGAGAAAAACTAGCGGAGACGTCTCAGAACGGCTAACTTCATATAAGTTGTTTTAGCAAGAGATGAGATGTGAAGTTTCCAGTTCATATTATAAGTCAAGGACAAACCGAGGATGTTCACTGTACAAGAGGGGACAGTTGAGTGTCAATGAAAAAGAGGGGATAGTTGTCTGGAAGATTGTGTCGAGTTGATAGATGGAGGAACTGAGTTTCTGAGGCATTGAACAATACCAAGTTTGCTCTGCCCCAATCAGAAATTTTAGAAAGATCGGAAGTCAAGCGTTCTGTGGCATCCCTGCGTGAAATGTTTACCTCCTGAAGGGTTGGACGTCTATGAAAAGACCTGGAAAGTGCAGGGTGGTATCATCAGCGTAGGAGTGGATAG
>NC_087196.1:125000-140000 GCF_035594125.1 Scylla paramamosain
GCATATGTACAGTATATATTTTAGTATCACGATGAGTACTGCAGGGACATAAGCAACAAAAAATAAATAAATAAAACAAATAAAATTAAGACAGATAAATACAAAAAAACTACCACTGATGTATATATATATATATATATATATATATATATATATATATATATATATATATATATATATATATATATATATATATATATATATATATATATATATATATATATATATATATATATCATGTCATGCAATGAACGTTTTTAACACATGTATATACTTTGACGTCACGATGACTACTGCAGAGACGTAGACAAAAAGAAAGACAAAAATAATTAAATTGCTAAATAACGAAATATATCAAATAACAAATGAAGTTGAAATCCGTATACACTCATACATTACTACTGCAAATCTCGATGTAAGACGATATTTTATGTATCATTAGTGACGGCGGCGAGTTCCCATGCGTGCGGAATAAAGTGAAGGGGTATCATGGAAAGGAGAAGGGGTGTCGGGAAAGTGAAAGGTGATCTTGTCTGCCATTTTACTGCAGGAAAGAAGCAATGAATATATCAGAGTAGCCGACATTACCATAATGTATGGCGAAATTATTTCAGAACGAGTTGATTCTCTTCGTCTCAGTCAACGGATTACGAATATTTTCTGTGAAACACTTTCAGTCAGTCAGTCAGTCCGACCACTCTCTCTCTCTCTCTCTCTCTCTCTCTCTCTCTCTCTCTCTCTCTCTCTCTCTCTCTCTCTCTCTCTCCATCTATTTCCATCTCCATAATTTTTTTTTTTATTTACGACTATATTCGCCCATAGGCATAGCCAATCTGTCCAGTTTGCTATACAAACCGAACTTATCATCGGAGATGCAACTCACTCAGCAGAACTTCTGTAGTTCTAATATTACATTCTATTTCATGAAGCCTTACCATATCCTACCCTTGATTATTAAAGCAGTGGAGAAACCATCTCGGGGATCAACTCTGTAGCGGAAATTTCTGAATCTATGGACAAAAGCCAATTGTCAGCTGTAAACATTTTTTTTTTTTTTGCCTATGTTTTCCCGGAAAGTTTTCTTTTGTTGCTGTTTTATTTCAACAGAACGTTCAGTAAATTATATATACGCATATATATATATATATATATATATATATATATATATATATATATATATATATATATATATATATATATATATATATATATATATATATATATATATATTTTTTTTTTTTTTTTTTTTTCTATATCTGATCTGGGAATATCAGTGCACTACAGGGGGCCTTTTTCTCTTCAGTTTTATTGCAAAGAACTTAATAAATAGTACATAAATTTAGGAAAAAATAACTTCCTTTTTACGTTAGGTTATGTTAAATGTCTTTAAGGGGGTTCCAAGGGGGATTAGGTAGTTTACACTAGAACCTTCCCAGTTTTCAAAATACGGTGAATCTCATCCTTATATATATATATATATATATATATATATATATATATATATATATATATATATATATATATATATATATATATATATATATATATATATATATATATATATATATATATATATATATATATATATATATATATATATATATATATATATATATATATATATATATGGTACTTTTACTTGATTTCTTGAAACTCCGCTTGAGTTGTATCTGAAGCATAACTGACATTTAGAAATGAATTCTGCAAAAGTTACCATTTCTTGCCAAATAAAAAATACATATATATTTTTTTTTATCATACAAATCAATAAAAATGGTAGTTTTTCGTAAAATTCTGCTTCATTAAGGAACCAAAAAAAAGCTACAATTCTTTAAAAAAAATAAGTTACATGTGCGCTACAACTTTGAACATTCTTCACAATCTACAAGTTAATCTTCGAACATTCTTCACAGTCTACAACTTAATCTTCAGATGATTTTTTTTTTATAATAATGTCTCAAAAGCAAAATAAATGAAAGACCATAATCGTTAAATTTATATGGTATAATGTTTTGAACAATAATGAAAAGGTTACTCATAAATACGTACCAAGTATGGAGTATGATTCACACATATGGGAGGGTTCCACTAATACCACTCTTTTAGACAGGGTGGAATCAAAACCTTTTCGTCTTATGAACTCCTTTCCTGTAACTTACTGTCTTCAGCTTCTTTCTCATCGCCACAGTGTTGCATCTCTTGCTGTCTTCTACCGCTATTTTCATGCAAACTGCTCTTCTGATCTTGCTAACTGCATGCCTCCCCTCCTCCCGCGGACTCGCTGCACAAAACTTTCTTCTTTCTATCACCTCTATTCTGTCCACCTCTCTAATGGAAGAATTAACCAGTATTCACAGTCATTCATCCCTTTCTCTGGTAAACTCTGGAATTGCCTGCTTGCTTTTGTACTTCCACTTCCTGTGACTTGAACTCTTTCAAGAGAGAGGTTTCAAGACACTTATCCAGTAATTTTTAACTACCACTTTTGACTGTTCAGAGACCGGCACCTCAATGTGCCTTAGTGTTTATTTATTTTTATTTATTTTTTTATTTATTTCCTATACAGTTTTGTTGCCTTTCCACGGTGCCTACATAAAAAAAAAAAAAAAAGTTCAAGACAAGGGCGCGCCCCATAGTCTGGAAACCACTTGTGCAGTATAATCAAGAAGCACACAAAGGATCTAACGGACTATTATCGCTACCTATCCTTGCAATGCTTTGTAATATTAGTCGATCAACACATAGGAAGAAACAGAGACATTACAATCCCTTTCCTTCCACTAACTCCTGCCTGAACTGGCAAAAACAAGCCTAGATTGCCTTTGTTATCTATACGAAAAAAGTTCATTGTCTCAACACTGGCAACACGGTGAGTTGACGGACCTGCTGAGCTGCATAAAGCCAGAAACGATAAGGAGATTTAATAGCTTAATAGCGTACATGTCGACTGTAAAGTGGCTCGCTGGAATAAAAAGTGACACATGACTTTATCAGGACTGGTATAGGCTGGAACTCTGAGAGACAAGCTGACAAATCGCTTATTCATGTAATTTAGAGAAAGGATATTTCTGTTCACGGAACACATGTAAAACTTGGCGATGATGGTCCGTTACTTGATGGGCTGTGTGTGTGTTGTAAGGGTCTGCAGTGCTACAAACGAAATGGATGTGATAATGTAACCCGTTATGAAAATATTTATGGATTTAATGACGGGAATAGCGGATGGTGAAGAAATATTTATATGCTTATGTGTCTCTTTGTGTGTGTGTGTGTGTGTGTGTGTGTGTGTGTGTGTGTGTGTGTTCATGGCTATGGGAGTCATTTATGTGTAAATCTGTGATGCACGTGGGGTTACTGGAGTGGCAGTGTCGTGTCACTGAGGGAACACCGGGAGGTCATTTTGTGAGGTGCTTTGGCTATGGAGATGTGTGGTGTGGTGGGGATTATAATGTGGGTGTTACTGCAATATATGTTACTAACATGATGTGGTTTACATTTATAGTACATTGGTGGGGTCTCTGTAATCTAAAGCAGGCTCTCTCTCTCTCTCTCTCTCTCTCTCTCTCTCTCTCTCTCTCTCTCTCTCTCTCTCTCTCTCTCTCTCTCTCTCTCTCTCTCTCTCTCTCTCTCTCTCTCTCTTTTAAGAGAAGAAGAAAATAAAACCAGAAGAAAATAAAACCAGACCACAACGCTGCTCCTAAAAAAGAAATGTTGGGAACAGAAGACACAAGATAAAGGTAATTTTATATTAAGGGGAGTCCTGATGCTCCTTTTGAAACAGATTCAGTCAAGCACAGGAAGAAAAAAAAAAAAACATGAACTGGAAGAATTTTACGGTTTACTAGTAAGACATAAGGAAAACTGAAGATGAGAGCAAAGTCACCTACTGAAAAGTGCTGAAAGGCAACTTCGGGAGACCAAAAACTATGGAAATAGCATGGACATAAGAAAATAAGGGAAGCTGCAAGGAGCCATCAGGCCTACATACTGTAGTCCCTGTATGAAAAATACCTACCTCTTTCTACCTATTATCCCCATCCATAAATTTGTTCAATCTTATTTTAAAGCACCCTAACAACTCAGCACTAATTGATTACCGAGTCCATTTAATTCACCTACTACTCCATTTGAGAACCAGTTCATTCTTATATCTTTCTTAAACATAACTTTTTTCAAGCTCAAACCCATTATTTCTTGTTGTATCCTGATTACTGATTCTGAAAGGTTTGCTTACGTCACCCTTGTCATATCTCTCATACCACTTAAAGACCTCTATCAGGTCCCCTCTTAACCTACGTCTCTCTAAGAAATGTAAATTTAAAAACTTCAGTTTCATTTCGTAAGAAAACTCCCTTCCCCTGTATCCTTTTAGTCATTCTCCATTGGAAAGATTCTAATAGACATACTGTATATCTTTCATGTAACATGGGGACCAAAACTGCACAGCATGGTCTAGATGATCTCTGACCAGTAACAAATATAATTTCAATATTACTTCGAAACTTCTACTTTTAACACTACTAAAAATTAATCCTAGTATCCGATTTGCTTTATTTCTAAGGTTAATGTATTGTTTTCTTAAGACAGAAATTAGAGCTAAATATAACTCCTATTTTTTTTTTTTTTTCGTTTTCTGAACTTACCAGGGGTTCGCTCTTTACCTACTTTGTGGGTTTCTTCTACCTACGTAAAGTACTTTACATTTGTCAATATTAAACTGTATTTGCCATCTGTTTGTCCATTCGTTCATTCTGTCCAAGTCTGCCTGCAAGACAGTGGCATCCGAATATGACAAATTAATCTGCCTATCTTCGTGTCATCCGCAAATGTACTAACATCACTACGAGCACTTATCACACTACGTAGGTCATTGAAATGTATACTAAAAATAATAATGGCCCTAAAACTGGTTCCTGTATCACCACACTAATTACTTGACCTCACTCGTATTTAAATCCATTAATTACAACTCTGTCGCATGTCACCTAACCACGACCTTATCCAGCTTAACACCTTCCCATCTATCCCATGCACCCTAACCGTTCTCAAGATCCTTTGATGGGATATCTTAACAAATGCCTTACTAAAATCCAGTTATAGGATATCGTAACTATCCCCATTATCTGCCGCCTCGTAAACTTTATTATAAAAAACTCCAGAAGTTCCTAAGGCAAGACTTCCCCTTCGTGAAGCCGTGCTGTGACTGATTTATCAAGGTTTGCTTGTCTAAAGGACCCCTAATGTTCTTCGCGATTACTGACTCCAATATTTGACCTACAATTGAAGTTAACGTTGATAGGTCTAATTACGTTTTAATGTTTTATCTTCTTGCTTAAAGAAATCTGCTTGACTCCACATTACTGATACCTACCTCTCTGGAATTTACAGATTTTCTAAAGCGGTTCACTAATAACCTCATTATATTCCTTTAGTACTCTAGGATATATTTTGTCAGGTCATGTCGAATGAAAATTTTCAGCCTATCTACTGTTCCACTACATCCTTTGTATGGAAATATTTATCAGCCCCTCATTCTCTTCTGCTTTAAAAATCTGTTCACAATCCAGCATTTCCTGCGTGTTTTCCTGGATCAAAACTTTTTTTTTTTTATATATGTAGAAAGGACACCGGCCAAGGGCAACAAAAATCCAATAAAACAAAATGCCCACTGAAATGCCAGTCCCATAAAAGGGTCAAAGCAGTAGTCAAAAATTAATGAATAAGTGTCTTGAAACCTCCCTCTTGAAGGAATTCAAGTCATAGGAAGGTGGAAATACAGAAGCAGGCAGGGAGTTCCAGAGTTTACCAGAGAAAAGAATGAATGATTGAAAATACTGGTTAACTCTTGCGTTAGACAGGTGGACAGAATAGGGGTGAGAGAAAGAAGAAAGCCTTATGCAGCGAGGCCGCGGGAGGAGGGGAGGCATGCAGTTAGCAAGATCAGAAGAGCAATTAGCATGAAAATAGCAGTAGAAGACAGCTAGAGATACAACATTGCGGCGGTGAGAGAGAGGCTGAAGACAGTCAGTTAGAGGAGAGGAGTTGATGAGACGAAAAGCTTTTGATTCCACCCTGTCTAGAAGAGCGGTATGAGTGGAACCCCCCCCAGACATGTGAAGCATACTCCATACATGGACGGATAAGGCCCTTGTACAGAGTTAGCAGCTTGGAGGGGGGGGTGAGAAAAACTGGCGGAGACGTCTCAGAACACCTAACCTCATAGAAGCTGTTTTAGCTAGAGATGAGATGTGAAGTTTCCAGTTCAGATTATAAGTAAAGGACAGACCAAGGATGTTCAGTGTAGAAGAGGGGGACAGTTGAGTATCACTGAAGAAGAGAGGATAGTTGTCTGTAAGGTTGTGTCGAGTTTATAGATGGAGGAATTGAGTTTTTGAGGCATTGAACAATACCAAGTTTGCTCTGCCCCAATCAGAAATTTTAGAAAGATCAGAAGTCAAGCGTTCTGTGGCTTCCCTGCGTGAAATGTTTACCTCCTGAAGGGTTGGACGTCTATGAAAAGACGTGGAAAAGTGCAGGGACTGTTAAGAAATACTCATTCAGAACTTTTCTCCTCTCTTCCCCAGAAAGAACTAACTCCCCATTACTTGCCTTCAATGAATCTATTATTTCCTTGTTCTTCGTCCTATATCCCTGATAGAATCCCTTGGGATCAGTCTTCGTCTGTAATTTGTAATTGTTTTTAGCTTTCTTCGTTAACTTCCTAACTCTTCTAACCAATTCATTATACTGAGGCCTTAAATCCTCTTCCTCTGCCTTTAATCTCTTATATATACTTCTTTTAAGCCCTGTGTAATGTTTCAACCTACCAGTGATCCACTTGGGATCATTCCTCTGTGATATTACTGTTCTATAAGGAATATTTACCATCTTTCCCGTATGTAATCTATAAGCTAAATATTTATACAGCTCATCAGCATTTACTTCCCCTAATGTCCTCATGCCGACCCCTTCCATAATTTCCGCTCCATCTTTCATTCGCCTTGACCTCACCTCACCCATCTCACCATGACCTGTCCCCTTAACCCAATCCCGAACCTCAAGCTATTTCCCGCTCTCTTACCCTCCCCCCCTAGACCCACACGGCTATTTTTCACCTCCTCGCACCCTCTAACCTAGCACCTTTCTTCATCTCCCGCACTTTGCCTTGCCTCCTCCACCTCTGCCCTGAATTTCACATGCCCTTCCCGCTCCATCTGTTGCCTATCAACTCGTGGAGGTACCTTCTTATTCCCTCAAAATTTGCTCTTCTGAAGTTAGGTACCCTGTCAATGTTGTTGCTTCTAGAAGCTTTCTCCCTGTCTTTCACAATGGTCACTGTTACCTAACTGTCCTCCAACCTTCACCTGTGTGACTACTTTCCCAATGTTTGTCAGAATTAAATCTAAAATATTATTCCTCATCCTGGGTTCCAAGATTGCCTGCTTTAAAAATTGGTCATGAAATACATTAAGAAATTCCTCTGCTTTACTGTTACCCACCATAAGGTTCCAGTCAATATTCCTAAAATTAAAATCTACCACACATATCTGATTATACCGGCCTGTTCCATTTGTCTCTTGCCATACTGAGCTGTAAGCTTCTTTCGTAGTATTCGGTGGCCTATAAACTAATCCCTGTACTAGTGAGTGTGATCCTTCCTTAATATCAACCTATATCGACTTCATGATATTTATTTTTATGTTACTGTTTCCCAAACAAAGCGCGACGCCTCCTCTCTTATTCTTCCTGCCTTTATAGAATAATGCATAAACATCTATCTGAACCTCTGGATGAAATACTTTTCTGATATATCTAACCAAGATTGTTAAAACAAACAAAAAAATAAGAAAGTTTTTTACACACATTATTCCTATAATCAAGTGTTTTATTCAAAGTACTTTAACAATTCGTGCAATAAACACTTCAGCTATTCCTCGCCTTCGTTGAGCTTGTTACCTTTCTAGATTTAACCTTTTTGTTTTTACATCTTTTCCTCCTCATAAGCCCCTTTCCTTCCTGACTAGCGACAAAACAGCTGCAACTTTAAACATAATAAGTTACTGCAATAGGAACAGTGGGTAAGATGGGTGGTAATCCCTTTTATCTCCGATAAAGGAGATCGCCCAGGTATCTCGCTGAATTTCCCATCTCATGAAGCCTTTCTGTTTTTATGGAAAAACATAAAGTAAACAGTAAACCAAAAAATGGAAAAAAGGAAATCGGTAGATAAATAAAAATAAATAAATAAATAAATAAATTCATAAAATGATAACAATAGATTAAGGAGAAGAAAACACGTCCAAACTATGACAGGCTACGTGACAGGAAGGTTAGGTAAGAAACCTCCATTCCCATTTTTCCGTCATATACAAGAGATTTCTCATGTACCTATAATAATATATATATATATATATATATATATATATATATATATATATATATATATATATATATATATATATATATATATATATATATATATATATATATATATATATATATATATATATATATATATATATATATATACGAGTATATATATTTTTTTTTTTTATTTTTTTTATTTATTCATTTTTTTTTCAAAGCAAGCACGCGCGCGCGCGCGCACACTCACACACACACACACACACACACACACACACACACACACACACACACACACACACACACACACACACACACGGATCACCCGCCTGATAAATCACCCTCCGGACGGAATCACGGACATTCAACCTGTGCGGCGCCCTCATTTATCTCCTGAAATACCTCGCTCTTCCCCTGAAATTACTGTGCAATCTCGCCAAAAATCTCTCGATTATAAAAGACTTGAAAATTGGTGTTCCGAATGGCGCGGTCCTGAGAACATGCGTCCGCCAGGCTGGTGAAGGGAAATAGGGAAATGAAGGTTGTGCGATTCGAAACTGATGTCAAGTAGCATGTCTTGCTGGTACAACCCCGTCCATCTGGTGATGAAGAGAGCTCCTGGCCATTTGCTCGATGTGGAGTGATGTATGCAGTAACAAATGCAGTAATATTATATATATATATATATACGAGTATATATATATATATATATATATATATATATATATATATATATATATATATATATATATATATATATATATATATATATATATATATATATATATATATATATATATATATATATATATATATATATATAATGAACTCCTAGATAAGTGCAACATTGCAAAGCATCAAATGATGGTTGTATCTACGAGGAGCTTAATCGTTTTTGAGTACATGTAAAAAAATCTACATACATTATGCATGTCTGCTGAGTACCAAATGAGAGTTGGAAAAATAAAATAAAATAAAATATAGACATACCAGAATATTCATCTACTAAATTTGTGTTAACCTGAAGAACAACAAACTGTACCCATTACACTATTATTAATATTATTATGTATTATTAATATTATTATGTACAAAACTATTGGCAGATTATTAACTTACATGTGGACATAAGGTTATTTTCATTAGGACATGAGGTCATTTTCAGTAGAGAAATGAAATGTTCTCAGTTTTTCAACCTCAGAAGATTCCTTCCGGAAAGCAGTATGTAAAAATATCGTATATATTTAAAACAAAAGAGTATTAGAAATTATTCCCATGTTTTGTTATTTTCATCCCATTTTATTTTATATAAAAAAAAGGTTAATTCAACGTCATTAAGGTGAGTTAGCTTTATGTTCACATTTCTTTTGCCGAATGTAATGGCGCGTAATCAATATGTACATGAACATATATCAAATAGTCTTGTTATGCGCAATAATTCAATGCCGAGACATCATAATGTGAAATTACTACATGTGATACAGGCAATTTGCGTGGCAAACCCAACACGTGAGGCCTTAATTAAGGGATGTTGACGGTGGAGCATGAGCCGGGGATGCATGCATGCGCTCACACGGACACGAGAATATGCAGACACACAAGAGCACGCACCTATACGCGCGCGGGCGCACACACACACACACACACACACACACACACACACACACACACACACACACACACACACACACACACACACACACACACAGTGAAAAATTACTTTCGGTGCGATATAATAGCAGCGGAGAAACAGTGAAGACATACAGGGTGCAGCAGAAATATCTCCCATATTTCAAACTTTCGCCTAATGAACCTATTCATGTGCCAATGATGTCTTGATTTTTTTTTTTTTTTTTTTTTGCAGATATCCCCATATAGCAATATGGTCTGGACTGGTGCCCATCGTGCTTTTGCTGCAGAAACATTTTTTTTTTTTGGAGAATGGATAATGTATAATTGCAACACAGCTTTTCGAACTCATTGCATATTAGGTCGCAAAGATGTTGTTCTGGATAGAAAACAATACTGCTATGGGTTGCAAATTTCAGAACGTCCAATAACGAAAATTTTACTTATTCACGCATCCTGAGAAACGAAAGTTAGCTTCATCACCTGTGAGAAGAACAGCATTTGCAGGAACATTCTGAAAGATAAAGTCACATCATGACAAGCGAACTTCCCAGTTATGTTCATGCAGTTTCTGAGCAATCATTAATTTGTATGGACGGAGCACCAGATCAATGTGTAGAATTCCAATCCCAATGTGTAGAATTTACAATCCAAGGCAGAAGCATGTTTACAAGCTAAACGTGTAGGAGACTGAACAACAGAAAGTTTCACAGAAAGAACATTCTCTGGAGTTCGAGCGTCTCAAAGTCTTCCAGGTGGTTTTCTTTTAAGTGCTGAGCCTGTGGCTCTGAAATTTGCAACGCTAGCAGTATTGTCTTTCTATCTGGAACAGCATCATTCCGACCTAACATGTAATGAGTTTGTGTTGCAATTACAGATTCACCATTCATGAAAAAAAAAACTTTTCTACTGCAAAAGCACGATGTGCACCAGTCCAAACCATATTGCTAGATGAGGGTATCTAAAAGAAAGAAAAAAAAAAAAGAAAAAAAAGAAGAAAAAAAAAATATATATATATATATATATATATATATATATATATATATATATATATATATATATATATATATATATATATATATATATATATATATATATATATATATATATATATATATATATATATATATATATATTACTTTAATGGCGACAAGTGAAGCGGGTTTCTTCCACATTTCGTAGTTCATGGCAACAATCCTTAACAAGGAAAAATTCATCACACTTTTTTTATTTACTCCGTGACACCTTCATATATAATTTCTTCGACAGTGCGATGATAGCGACTGCATTCATTGATAAATTATTGCTATATGATGTGTAGTATGATGTTCAACATCATAAACTATACTACAAAAAAAAAAGTCAAAGTCCCATGTAGTCCATTTTCATTCAAAAGTAGAAGTTGAGTAAATACATTATATCCTCTTACATAAAAGGAAACTGTACCCTATTACAATTATTTAAGCATATAAATGCACATCTTTCAAACTGCAAAACAAATAAAATCCGTCCCTTTAACATGTCACCTTTACATGTAACTAGATGTATGACGAGCCATAAAAGATTATGATCTCGTAAAAGTGATGTTCATACATTCATGCCTCCTAATTTGGAAGGTATGTAATATATATTCACTGCACATCGAATTCAGGATTTTCGTGCTTGTCCAAACTCTGACACAGGTGGAATACACCCACGAGATTTTTTTTTTTTTAATTCTAAATAAGAACATACGTATATCCATGTCCAGTTTGTCGAGGAATCTATCTGTTATTTCTTTCATGTTTGCTGCAATTACTGTCATATGTGAATGTGTTATTCATCCATCAAACGCAAACGCACGTGTGTGTGTGTGTGTGTGTGTGTGTGTGTGTGTGTGTGAGTGATTCACACACACACACACACACACACACACATCTCGTAGTGTAGTGGTCGGCACGCTTGGTTCACAATAGAGAAGGTCCGGGTTCGAGTCACAGGAGCAGCGAGGCACATGAGCGACCCTCTTAATGTGCAGCCCCTGTTCTCCTAGGAACAAGTAGGTACGGGATGTGACCCGAGAACTTGTTACCTCGATGTCTCGGTGTGTGATGTGTGAGTGGTCTCAGTCCTATTCAAAGATCGGTCACTATGAACTTTGAGCTCTTTCCGTAGAGAAACTTCTGGCTGGGTAACCAGCAGGTGACCATAGGTGAATGATACACACACACACACACACACACACACACACAAACACCAAATACGTATGAAATATCACTGATAGTCATTTATTTTTATTCCACACATTTCAACAAGTGCAAATAGGTATGTTTCATCGACCTCCACTGATTTGCACCACCCGGGGCAAACTGTACAGTGTATGGAGGGAAAGTAATCACCGTGGATCCAAAGATATTGAGTATGACTAGTCTGGATCTCTCTTACCCAAGTTGCCAGCAAATAATTCCTTCACATTCCCAAGTCTTTTTTTTTTTCTTTTTTTTTAGTTCTCTTAGTTCCTTAGTGCCTTGCTCCAGTTACCGTTTGTTGTGAGTGCTGACTTCACTATCATAATGTGTATCTTCTACTAGACACTTTATTCTGGTTTTCCGTTTTGCATCTATCGCATTGTGTTTTTCATTTAGTGACTTGTGTTGTATTTGCGGCGTCACTGTCACACAGACGGTCTTAGTTTTTACCTTAAAAAAATGAGAAGTTCACATCCACACATAATGGATTGCTTTAATGTTGTTCCTTTATATGTCTGCTGAGATTCACGCAGGATATTCCTCATAAGCTGCATAAATTATTAAGATCATCTATATACACGTATCTTTTACTTCATAATTTACTTTATAACATACGTTCATATCTACAGCTGTTTCAGAAATGGAAAAAAAAAAAAGTATTATACAAATATACAAAAGAACGTCAAGATCTGACAAACCAAATAACCCGGTCAAAACATTACTTGAAATATTCTGAACAAATATTTCAGCGAAACTGATTAAAAAATATACATTCAGCACCGCCAATTATAATTTTGCATGAACACCAATGAATATTCATGATCATAACTCGCTTTTTTTTTTTTTTTTTTGAAGATACATTTTATTATGTTTTCAATTAAATTCTTTTATTTTTAATTATGTGTTCGTACTTAACCCTTCGCTTTCATTACATGATATCCACTGATCTTTATCTCTCTCTCTCTCTCTCTCTCTCTCTCTCTCTCTCTCTCTCTCTCTCTCTCTCTCTCTCTCTCTCTCTCTCTCTCTCTCTCTCTCTCTCTCTCTCTCTCTCTCTCTCAAACACACACACACACACACACACACACACACACACACACACACTTGCACCAGGAAAAAAAAATATCCCATACACAATATCCCATACACAAGTTTGATTACATAAATCAAATGTAGCGTGTTCATTTTTTGCGAATTTTCTTTCATCACTGTTAATGACATTTCCTGTTGTTGATGTCTTACCACATTGTAATTATTTTGTTATTATCATTATTATTATTATTATTATTATTATTATTATTATTATTATTATTATTATTGATATAATTGTTACTATTATTATTTTAGAGAGCGCTCGCACACACACACACACACACACACACACACACACACACACACACACACACACGGTGGTTATGTACACATAGTGGTTATATAATTAGTTAAGTTATTGACACCATAACAGAGTTTAACTAAACAAAACACAAAGAGGTATGCTACTAAATTGTAAATGTTGTTTAAACGTAGAAATATTTATGTTTTATACAGCTGGGACGATTTCGGGGTTATGGAAAAGTTTTTAGTATATCAAAACTTAGTTACATACTTCAAATGAATATTCTTATCTGACAAGTCATCAACACTTCGTACACTTGACGCGAAGGTGAAGATTTAGCGGACACCTGAAAACCATCACATACACACATTATTTTAGTTAGGGCTGCTACTCCATTTGGCTGGCTCTGTATTGACATCAGCCTTAATCTCAAGAACAATTCGCGTTGGTGACTGGGTATAATACACACGAGACATAATATTTTGTCTTCTGTTACTTTCTGATAACATAGTTTATTTTCTGTAATGGGTCACTATTAGAGGTCAATCATTTTTCTCTGCTCAGAATCTTGTTGTGTTCTCTCCTGTCACAAACAGATTAATACTTTTGCTTATCAGTGCTCACAATGAATACTTCACTAGATTATTATATCATCCCTCCAAACTTTTTATCTTGCTACTCTGGCATGACTCGTAATTACATAGCAGTGGCGTACACGAACGCCATATGCTTAATAACTGTGTAAAATGTTGAAAAATTTGTTAAGCACTGCCTTATTGGCTGTCTCGTGCTATCTTTGCAATGGCAGTGAACCACGTGCTGAGGTGCAGGTTTTTGGCAATAACAGCTTTCATCTCTAATTTTTAGTACTACTACTCTGGCAATTAATTCCCTACCGCAACCACGTTTTTTTGGTCCTAGAGTATGAACAGCTAACTCGCCAAGCCGAGAGGCGCGGTAGAAGGATGGATTACTTTGAGAATTTGTATACCACTTAGTTCGCATAAGGCCATCTGACCATCTGACCCTATCCAGCCTTGGTGTTAGGCTGGATAGGGTCATGGCTTGGTAACAGGCGACAGAGAGTGCTAATAAACGGCTCGAAATCTGAGTAGGGTCATGTAATTAGTGGGATGCCACAGGGATCAGTATTAGGGCCATTGTTATTTCTAATATATATCAATGACATGGATAGTGGAAGTAGTAGTGATGTTAGTAAATTTGAGGATGACACAAAGATAGGTAGATTAATTAGATCAGAATCGGATGCCATCGCCTTGCAGGCAGACTTAGATAGAATGAATGAATGGACGGATAGATGGCAAATGCAATTTGATATCAATAAATGCAAAGTACTTAGCGTAGGTAGAGGAAACCCACACAGTAGGTACACATTAAACAACCAAACTCTGGTAGGTACAGGGTACGAGAAAGAATTAGGAG
>NC_087196.1:145000-152500 GCF_035594125.1 Scylla paramamosain
TAATTTTTAATCATTGTTGCTGAAGTTTTCCTAAAATAATCTATTGAAAACAAAACTTTTGATCCACTGCAGGTCAACATTGTCTTAACGTATCTATCACGACCAGGAAGATAAGCAATGATTCGCAGAGTTAGGAAATATGAGCGTTTATTCTTAAGAACTTGAGGCAACAAAGTGCAGCAAATAAATGTACTCCAACACAAAATACGCTCACACACAAAGTCAAAAACAGGAAAATCACAGGGTACACAGCATCGGTAAAAATATAAATTAAAATGCATAAAAGTCGTTCATGAGAGAAACTGTCTAATACAAGGCTGAAGAAAATAAACTGATAAATAAGTTGAACCTCTAAATCATACTTGATAGAAGAAACATTTGCCGTACACACAAACGTGGGCGGACACAACACTCCTTTCCCACTTCAATCCACAAACAGCTACTACCTCCCCTTACCCTCACACTCTTGGTTGATCAAAAAAATCGATTACACTTACTTGTACATCCTTTTCACACGATCAATCCTTCTTAATCCTTGTTATTTACATGAAAAGAAAACAGATTAGATGAAGAAGGTACAAAAACCGGAAATTGTACAATCCCGGAGAACCTATAGATATACTCGTACTCTTGCACTCCTGTTTCCGTTCATCTTAGCACAACATAGGTTATGAAGCAGTCGTGCCACTGACCGCCGGACACTGCTGCATAAACAGGTTTCCCTGATGCTTCATATCGGCCTATCCCAAACAAGGCAGGTAAAGGAGCAGTACACAATCATTCCAGATCCTTTATAATGCTTAATAAAAGAATTTGTAATTCGCCCTCTTCGCTTATGTTTCCATCACTGTTTCAAGTGTACAACTGACTTCTAAAGAACTTTGTTAATAGCATTAATCCGAAATCAGCTACCATTCCAGCAATAAATTGATAGTCATTATTATCAGTATTATTCTTAACATTACAATAAATAACTCATAAAGCATTCTACCTTTTCATATCTGGCTCATAATTCTTTATGCATTTTAATTTAATTCAGTAAAATATCCGAGTGTATTTAGCACGATGGGCGGCTAATTCGTCAATATTCTGTCAATTCAAATGCATACGCGCCCGCGCACCCCCACCCCCTGACACAAACACACAGTACCTGATTAACTAATTAACTAGAAACAAACTGAAATAAGACAATAAAAAAAGACCCACCCCATAAAAAAAATCTACAAAGGTAACGGCTCTTCGCAAAGTGTAGCATTTACAACACATAGTCCAAGATCACGTGAACAAAGACGTGTCCACTTCCCTGCTAAGTTATGTTCTGTCCCCACCACTTCAAATTATAAGCATATTTTGTCCTGCTAGTCAACGCCAGTGAAGCCAAATCCTGCTGAAACCGCTGCATTCTGTCATGGTATACCGAATGTTTCCATTTTCTGTTGTCTCTGTTTCTCTTTATTGTTCACTGTCATCTGTAAGTACATATATAACTATTGATAAATAAATAGATAAATAGATAAATAGATTGACAGATGCATATATAGTGATGATCCTGAAATAAGTGGGAGCGGCATTATAAGTGAGCTTTTTTCCTTTTTTTTCTTTTTAACTCATGTACCCTCGATAAGAGTCCCTTACACATGAGAGAGAGAGAGAGAGAGAGAGAGAGAGAGAGAGAGAGAGAGAGAGATTTACTCACTTAAATCTACGATTAATTTTCAAAAGTTGGAGTACAGTTCGTGTAGTGCACATAACAAAGGTTATGTCTTTAGCATGGAGACATTTTTCACAAACTTTTTTTTTTTTTTCTAAATGTAAAGGTCGTAAATTTTGTTTAAGGCATCGGCTGCCAGTCGTCTCAATCCAGAGCAGCATGAGAAGTAAATTAAATTTAACCTTCGATCTCCCGATACCTACTTTATATTCCTGCCGAAATTCATGCCAGATAGGTAATACAACTTGCTAATTCTTATTTATCAATTAGAAATGTCAAATTTTACGAGATATATTTCTCGTGCCTTCTAGTACCCAATCAGAATTTCTGAATAATAATTTTTCCCTCCTCATTTTTCCCTCCATTACTTTATCCAGATGGCAACACTGCCGTCTGATCTATCCCTAAAGCTGAAATCTGCAGAAGCCATCAACATAGGAAGAGTTTGGATTTGTTCCTGCTTCACTTCCATTATATCTACATTTTTTTATATATTTTGATATCGTCTCTTTCTAAGCTATTTAAGTTTATCCACGAAAAGATTTTGAAGCATCTATTTATTCACTAACTTTTCCTTGATCGACAATTTCGTAAAAGACAATTTACTGGTGATCTTCTAGCTTAAGTTTCGTCATACTAATAAAAATTTCAGGAAACCTTCTGAGTCATTAAAAGTTTTAGATAGAGTCTGGCATAAATCTTCAATTACTAAGGTCGTTAAAACTCGATAACTGCATGTCTTCCCTCTTCCTGTTGCTCCAATGCAGAAAACTTTCTACTATTCTCATTCTTATACGTATTTTGTCTACTTTAATAGTGCAAGATTAACCATTTTCTTCATTCCTTCATCTCTTGCATTGATAAACATCGGAACTGTCCGGTTCCCACCCTTCTATCTCTAGTATGTAAACTATCCCAAGAGAGGAGTATCAAGATAATTCCGGAACTCTATTAGCCTTTGCATTTGATACTTATTTCTATCCTAATTTAGTTGAACAGGTTATTTGTTTAACTTTTGTACTATTGGACAATCTCCTTCACGTGAAAAAAAACAAAAACAATAATGAGTATGACGAGAGAAGATATCTTTCGGAATATAGGATATTACTACATTCGTTACGAAGTAGTTGGCTGTATGTTGCATAAAAGAAAGGTACCGGAGTTGAATGATCCGAGGATTGATGATGCATTATGCCACTTCCACGCCAGACCTATCGGGGAAGGACGCCATATATAAGAAGAAACAATATTATGCAAATGTCACTAGTGGCCTCCTCCGATAAGCATATTTTGTCAGGGAGGTGGTGGTGGTGGTGGTGTCGTTTAAGGATGCCATATTGGTGTTCTTGTTGTTACTGTTTGTATTGTTTGTGATGATATTCTATCTTTAACCATCGTTGCATAATCCATTTCTTAGAAAAAAAAAATTAAAATATCCACTTGACGATTCAACGAAACCAAGAAGAATAAACTTTTTATGAGCATTTGATCTCAGTAAAAATCGCTATTCACCACCATTCATAGGTGTGATAAAATATATAGATACATTGCAAATTTAGGCACGAGAGAATTTTAAAAAGGAGGAAAAAGGAGGAGGAGGAGGAGAAGGAGGAGGGAGGAGGGAGGAATACAAAGGAATAAAAAGAAGTCCAAACAGCAACAGACCCTGAGGTCCTTACTAGGCTGTTTGGGTAACTATTCTACTCTATTAGTGGGAGATACAGGATAGCATAGAAGAAGGCTCTTCCTTCCCCTCCCTAACATCTCTCCAGCCGAAGCTGGCTGGAAAAAGGAAATGATACCATGTTGTATAAAAAAAAAAAAAACATAAAATTTGAGAGGAAACTAGAGAGATGAGGTCTACTTGTACTATATACAATCTACATACAATTCTAATACTTATATAGTCTGATGATGCGCTTCCTCTTTTTTAAATTTTATTCACTGAGGTACATTTAACTAGATGACTATACTGATGGATGAGTTGCTCTGCAAGAACTCGATTCCTTTAACCATTACTATGACGTGGTGATCAGTAAGTCCCCGAGGAACAAGCCATCACTGAGGTCTCCTTAATCTTTAATCTTTGTTACATGATAATTGCTTCTTCCTTAATAAAATATACACTCATCAGATGACAGATAGATAGTACAGAGTGAACGTGTTCGTTATTCAGACAAGAACAATGACAATTGGGGATTAGTTTCTAGATACTTGTCAAGACAGGCTTTAAATTAATCAACAGTACCTCAGTTAACGATGCTTGATAGGAGACATTTTCAGATATTTATGACACGATTGAAGAAAAAAAATGTTTGAGGAGGAGGAGGAGGAGGAGGAGGAGGAGGAGGATTACATAGGATATCCAAAAGCAACATTTTTAAATTAGTATATTACCTACTTGAGAATTAGTTAACTGTAAGTGTTAAGTAAAAAATATGAAAAAGACAAAAGAACCCCACTATGTGCTAGAAGAAGAAAAAGAAGAAAAAGAAAAAGAAAAAGAAGAAAAAGAAAAAGAAAAAAAAGAAGAAGAAGAAGAAGAAGAAGAAGAAGAAGAAGAAGAAGAAGAAGAAGAAGAAATTGAGGAGGAGGACGAGGAGGAGGAGGAAGTTACCATCACCGCAAGTATTGATTATGCGGCATCTATGTAGAACAAAACAGAGCCTGCGTGTCTCTGCTATTTTAAAATTCACAAAATAATGACGAGAGGAAGGATACAATAATTAAGGCAAAGTAATTCCCTCTCCGAAGTCAAAGGAAAGTTTGGCGTTCTGAGCACATTATAGTCAAGTATCTGACAGATGTAGCACTTCCATTATTCTATAGTGGCAAATCGTTAAATTCTTGCTAAGTAATTAAATGGGTTATACCAAAAAGGGAAAAAAAATGAGAGAGAGAGAGAGAGAGAGAGAGAGAGAGAGAGAGAGAGAGAGAGAGAGAGAGAGAGAGAGAGAGAGAGAGAGAGAGAGAGAGTATGGGCTAGGATGAGAATAAGCCAAACATTATGATAGGAGGGACGTTCCATCAATGTCAGGAGTGTAGAGACAAACCCATGGAGAGAAAGAGAGAGAGAGAGAGAGAGAGAGAGAGAGAGAGAGAGAGAGAGAGAGAGAGAGAGAGAGAGAGAGAGAGAGAGAGAGTGTCAGTGTGTGTGTGTGTGTGTGTGTGTGTGTGTGTGTGTGTGTGTATACAGACACATAAATCATCATGATTAGACAGCAAATCCCATACTTCTGCCAATGGCGAATAATGCAATTACAGTTCAGTTTTGATAAAAGCCAATATTGAATTTTTTTTTCTTCAATACCACAATCATTACTTACAACAGACCAACTCCTTTCTTAAATTCACCATCAAAAGCGACCATGCAGGTATTAGTGTTTTCTTCTTCCACGGCTCCATTTCTGTCCATATTCCAATGACACTTCTAGTACAAAATATTGAAGCTAGCGTATGATATAAAACATACGAGATCCTTACACTGATTACGTCATAGCTTCTTTAACACGAACCAATATGAATTACCACACTGGAGTGAGGCAGCGCGAGTACACCCATCCACCTACGTACACACACACACTCACACTGCCTCAGCATTACAGGTGGGAAAAAAAATTCTTCTGGAACAACAACATATTCCATTTTGGTAACAGAAACAAGCACTAATGTAAAATACGAAATGATGAAAGGGAAAGCACATGAAATTGTTTGAGGAACTCCACAGGATCCAGATGAGCTTTGGTTGCCTGTCATAATACATACATACATACAATAATAATAATAATAATAATGATAATAATAATAATAATAATAATAATAATAATAATAATAATAATAATAATAATAATAATAATAATAACAACAATAATCACTTAAACAATATAGAAACCAGTCAAGGCAAACGGAGCTGTGTTTCTAGATGTGAATGCTTTTAACCGATATAAATGATGCTTAGTGACAGCTGATACATTATGTAGCGTTGACATGCAGTAAATGATTAAGTGTGTGTGTGTGTGTGTGTGTGTGTGTGTGTGTGTGTGTGTGTGTGTGTGTGTGTGTAGGGTAATGAATTATTAATTAAGGAATTAATTAATCCAGTTCTTGACGCAAGAAAAACAATGTATATAATGAAAAAAAGGTCGAAGCGGCACGAAGGCGTAAAGTAAAAATTTGGACAAGGAAAACTGCTGATGGCGGAGGTCTACACATATTACATTTAATTATCAAATTCCTGCATATACGAGTATGTACACGCGCATACAAAGAGGGGTGAACAAAAAACTACATTTACTAATCTAGAATGTATTTTTTAAGGCTTATCCCATTTTTGTAATCCACGTTGCTTGTAAATGTAATTTAGATTAAACTTCAAACTGCTGAATATGTTGATCCTAAATTAGAATGGAATAAAAAATAATTGTTAAACCGGCATCGAGAATAAAAAAAAAAAAAAATAGAGTACAAGCTGGCTGCAAAAAAAAAAAAATAAAAAATGGAATTAATTAGGGGGAAACTCCAATTTAAACACGCGATCAAAGGGAAAACTTGAAGAGCCTCGTCCAGCAGCCACGCCACGGCCACTCCGCAACGCCCAGCGCTCCACCCCGCCAATATTGCTGATGCCACTGCCTCCCGTCTGAAAGGCTGAACTCCCAACGAGGCTCATTTATTTTGTAATTACATTTCCGTGTCTTCAGAAACCTTACATGGATGTATTAATGGATATAGTTATTAACCAATTATTATTATTATTATTATTATTATTATTATTATTATTATTATTATTATTATTATTATTATTATTAATTATTATTATTAGTAGTAGTAGTAGTACAAGTAATAGTAACTGCCACAGTTTAGTCGCTATTATTTGATTTCAGACTTCATAACAAAAATGTGATCGTGTATTGTTCCATATATATATATATATATATATATATATATATATATATATATATATATATATATATATATATATATATATATATATATATATATATATATATATATATATATATATATATATACCTACAAGCTGGAGGTTGATGCATAACATCTCGTAATATGGGGTCATATTGCACTTTCTGCAGATAACTAACAATAATAAAAAATTAGAGCCTACATGTCTGTACAGCAGACCATCATTGTTTGCGAAACCGTCTCCAACAATGCTTTATCACCACCTCACTACTCTTGCTTGTGAAACATCATCACTTTGGTGCATTAATACCTTGATACCAAATCCAGGCTTGCGCTAAAAAAAAAAAAAAAAAAAAAAAAACAGATAGTTTACTGATAATTGGATTAACACTTTATTGTTACATTAACTATATCAATAAATGGAAACAGTTTTCCACATAAGGCCAAAAAGCTCCGAGGCAGCACGGCATATCTACCATCTCTCTCTACTTGTGAGTCACTGACTAAAATATTGTTTCGAGGGCAGTGCATTTCTTCGTGTAACTGGATTACTTTCATTTTTTTTCTTTTCTTTAAAAACTAAAAAGAAAAAAAAACATCCGGCAGAGTAAAAAAGAATTAGGTGAAGTCATGAGACAATTTTAAACCGGATAAATGGAAACATCTAGTCAATTCAACAAAAACAACTATTACTATTACAACAACAACAACTACAAATACTGTTACGACGACGACCACGACTACGACGCCTACGACTAGTACATCCAGAGTAATGGTTACCACTGCTGTCCCGATCATATTTTCTGTTAATTGATATATGGCAACCAGAGCACAAAGCATCACTGACCCACATCCCATTTTGCGTA
>NC_087196.1:157500-202500 GCF_035594125.1 Scylla paramamosain
GGTCACTGTAGGAAGGAAGCCACACACACACACACACACACACACACACACACACACACACACACACACACACACACACACACACACACACACACACCCACACACACACACACAACAAACGACTTGCACCTCAGTAGGCCTTTTTTTTATGACGCCCATTTTGTTGTCCTTGGCCAGCAGCGCTCTTACAATACAAAGGAGAATGACTAAAAGGATACAGGGGATGAGGAATATTCCTTACGAGGCGAGATTGAAGCTGTTAAATTTACATTCTTTAGAGAGACGTAGGTTAAGAAGGGACCTGATAGAAGTCTTTAAGTGGTATAAGGGGTACAACAAGGGGGATGTAGGCAAAATTCTTAGGATCAGCAACCAGGATAGAACAAGAAATAATGGGTTTAAGGTTGAAAAATTTAGGTTTAGGAAAGAGATAGGAAGAAATTGGTTCTCAAATAGAGTGGTAGATGAGTGAAACGGACTCAATAATCATGTTGTTAGTGATAGGACACTGGGGAGCTTTAAGAGAAGATTAGACGGGTTTATATAGGATGGGGATGATAGGTGGAAATAGCTGGGACTGCCACGTGTAAGCCTGGCGGCTTCTTGCAGCTTCCCTAATTCATGTTCTTATGTTCTTATTAAAAAATACCATAAACGAGACACACACAAACACACACACACACACAAACACACACACACACACACACACACACACACACACACACACACACAGAGACACACACACACACACAGACACACACACACACACACAGAGAGAGAGAGAGAGAGAGAGAGAGAGAGAGAGAGAGAGAGAGAGAGAGAGAGAGAGAGAGGAAACGTGTGGAAATATGACCCTGGCAACATAATTACGAAGACTGGTAGTGTCCGAAAACCTTCTGGCCAAAAATAACATGGCGGTCTTGGTTTCTCTTTGTCTTTATATGACTTTCTCTCTCTCTCTCTCTCCCTCTCTCTCCCTCTCTCTCTCTCTCTCTCTCTCTCTCTCTCTCTCTCTCTCTCTACGCACTGTATCTAGGCTATTCGTATTCTGTTCTATTCCTGCTGTTTTTGTCCCTCTTTGCTCTGCCCTCTCCCTTGTTCTGCTTTCGTTTCGCGGATGTTTCTATTTTCACTCATATTTACGAGTAGGTTGCTCTCACTTTTCACCTTCCCTTTCTCCTTCCCTTGTGTTTCACCCTCCTCCATCCCATGTTCCCGTGTTTATTCATTCCTTGTGTTCCGGGAATTTATTGATATCCACTTTATACGGAAAAGAAAAAAAAAACTAAGGACAATAGCAGCAGTAGGTAGCATAATAATAATAATAATAATAATAATAATGATAATAATAATGTGACAATACCGGCACTTCATAATTCAGCAACAAATGCAATAGGGCGGAAGGAGAACAAGCACGAGGTAAAAGCTTGAAAGCCATGGTCTTCATACTAAGTTCAACACCTGCCACGAGCAACAGCCACCCCTTCATGCGTAACACTGAACAACCTGTATGGTGATCCGTAAGTGCAAGTATGTCTAGCTTCTTCTTATCACCGATTAGTTCTAATGATATTTCAATACTACAATGTTTACCTCTCTTGCCTAGATGTACACGGTCGGGAAGAGAGATAAAATAAAACAAGATCACAACAGGACAGAACATGAGAAATATATGTCCATTTCCTGTCTCCAGCTCAGAATACTAAAGTTGAATAAACATAGATGATGTGAATGTTAACAAATTCTACGATCACAACCTTCCTACCAGAGTGGGAAGGAGCAATAATAATCAGCCAATGCGCTAGTCTACTCACCTTTAACGCTTTGGGACAGTGCCATCGTTATTGATTGAAACACCCCGACCTTGAACCATTCAGACTTATTATTCATGGCGGAACCAGACATCGAATTGAGAGGGGCTATAATTCTGTGCGCTTAGTAGTCAAGATAAGAACCATCTTACGATCGTTGATTGATGACTTATTATTCATGGCGGACCAGACTTCGAGTCTACAGAAGTGTACACTTGGTCGTCACGATTGCTGACTGATGGATAATTTTCTCTCTCTCTCTCTCTCTCTCTCTCTCTCTCTCTCTCTCTCTCTCTCTCTCTCTCTCTCTCTCTCTCTCTCTCTCTCTCTCTCTTCTGGCCCGTTTATTCAAGCTAGTTCGATAATCTACACAGCGTACTTCCTCAGTACACTGTTGCTGTGTATTGTAGCGGCAGACGAATACTAGCACCACATCCTAGCAATGTTTTAATCAATATCGTTAACGAACCTAACTCGAACACCGCATTATTTTTATGTTTTGTTAATGCTTTACTGGCAGCAATCGTGAGCAGATTAGAGATGCACTAAGCAACTCAAAGTAACACTGTGTTGTAAGTTGCGGTGCATTGAAATATGCAAATCATACCGCATCTATTTCATGTTACAATGCAATGTGTACGACCAATGGAAACCGTATTCAAGCTTATCTTGGAATGACCCTTAGCTAACATTCAGTTACAAGTCAAGAAGCTGTCATGAATACAATGTTTTTGTGTGTACACAGTTTATGTTTGGAATATACAGGAAAACCAGTATTACCTTAGGCTTAAGATTACAACTAAGAAATATTTTCCCATCACGTTACAAAAACCGTTTTCGTTTATTTATTTTTGTCTATTAATATGTGGTATGATTTACTGAAACTGTTGTTTCACGTATGTGTAAAATAGTTAATAACCATTGTTCCTACATATGCATGCAAATGTATTAATGTATACAACCTATTCTGGCACTGTACTTTCGAATTCGCTTCACACTAAGCAAACTCACAGCACTCCGTGTGTGTGTGTGTGTGTATATATATATATATATATATATATATATATATATATATATATATATATATATATATATATATATATATATATATATATATATATATATATATATATATCCATCGCGCCGTAACAAAGGCACCATTTGTAAAGTTATGAATACTTACATCAATGTAAGACGAAAAAAAAACTTTCATTTATTTATTTATTTATTATTTTTTTTAATTAATGCATCTTTTAAACCTGAGTCATGTATGCTAGAGGAAATGATTTCATTAAGAAAAAAAAAAAAGCAAAAAGTAACATATGTTCGTGATATCGTTTTGTGGAGCTGTTCTTTCCAGGTTTCATCTACTTTTGAATAATTAAAGCCTCTGTGGCAGAGCTTCATCCATCTGACGTCATTACCTACATTTTTTTTTTTTTTTTGGATCATGGCGCATCATTTCATCTCTTTGGCAGAGCCAACCTCTTAGTCTGAACGTAAAGAACCTGAGGCTCCGATGATCCTTTATTCAGGAGAAACATTTTTTTTCGCCACTTTCCTTTTGGACTACGCTCGCAGTAAGAAAATTAATGAAACCCAGTAATTTCTGTGGCACACCCGCTGGCCCGACACAAAACACTGGTGGTGGTTGAACAGTAATTCACCTGCGTGTTTCCGCCCAATGAAGAGCAGGTTAAGCTGTGAGAACTAAATCTTTGTGAGTGAATTGTTTGTATTCAGCACCCATGCACGCACACTTGTGACACACTCCAGTCTGAGCGTGCATGGAGGTGGTTACACTGAAGGCGTGGCTTGAGAAAGAAATTAAACGACACGCGTATCAGCTTAAAACCAAAAATTACTAAGAATCAACTTATGCGTGTACAGATTTATGTACGTTGGACAGCCAGCACTTGTATTCCTGTCCTCACTTAGGACAGTTTGTATTCAGCACCCATGCACGCACACTTGTGACACACTCCAGTCTGAGCGTGCATGGAGGTGGTTACACTGAAGGCGTGGCTTGAGAAAGAAATTAAACGACACGCGTATCAGCTTAAAACCAAAAATTACTAAGAATCAACTTATGCGTGTACAGATTTATGTACGTTGGACAGCCAGCACTTGTATTCCTGTCCTCACTTAGCTATGTTGCCATGCATGCCAAGGGGAAGATTTTTTTTTTTTTCTTGACGAAATTCGTACTTTACAGGAGCAACTTCGTTCTTGGAGAGTTAAACAATGGATGCGCAACGTGGAGATCAAGTACGGTTATAAATACCGATGTGAAAATGGGAAGATACACAAGAAATAACAGTAAAAATGCGAAATTGTCCTCAAATGACCGAATAAAGAATAGAAAACACACACACACACACACACACACACACACACATTACTTAGCAGCGATAAGCTTAAGCGTTTCTATAACAAAGTTACATATTCAGGTGCTTCTTCTTCTACCTTCGTCTATCCATCCTTCGTTCTTTCAACGTACAGTACATAGCCGGGTCTCTCCTTGTATATTTGATATCCTGTTCCTCAGAGTGTGGGTGCCCATAAGAAAAGTTTTCTTAAAACTCTTTTCCTCACATATACCTACACAGCACACAGAAGAGAGAAACTGTGCATTCGTGTATTTCGTAGCAAACAATATTTTATCAAGGAAGGAACACCAAAGAGTCCTTTTATACGTTTACTCCATGTTCCAAGCCTACTCTGGGGCCGAGGCAGTGATGTTTATTAAGCAAAGTGGTTCAGTAAGTGTGTCTGGATGTACTTCATTCACCAGACGATCTACAAAGATAGATAGATTGATTGATCGATCAATCTTAATGCATCGTAAGAACGGGGTCATATGTATGACACCTTAAAGAGTAAAGGCCTTTACCCTAAGGATATTTGTAAACATGATGCATGCAAGGTAAGACATTGACAGATGAAAGCTTATTTCTCATGTCCACCATGTATAATGGGAAATCAACGAGATCCGTTTATAAACTCCCTCACCACCACACGCATTAGCAACTAATGCATGTTGATGATCCATTAGTATGTGTAGTTTTGATAACATATCCATAGAAATACTCCAGAGGCTGTTACTTGAATGAAATGCCATTGGCAATATGTATACAGAACGGCCATGAAGGGATATTAGTGGATAGAATTATTACTTTGTCAGAGGAAAGTCGCAGATATTAACTCCTTTTACAGGGACCTAAAATGTATGGGAGTGCCGTCGTCCAAGTTATCGATTCCTTCTTTTTGATGTTACCTACTTTGATGTTATTTATATTCAACCAGCCGAAAAAGGAAGGATCGAGAAGGAAATCGGTTGTCACATTCTTACTCTGAATCCCACTCAGATCCCTGATATCCGGTTCACATCTAACAATGGAGATAAAGATATCATTGATGATAATGATGATGATGATGATGATAATGATGATAATGATGATAATGATGATAATGATGATGATGATGATGATGATGATGATGATGATGATGATGATGGTGATGATGAGTTTATTTACAATTTATAAATATAAAAAATAAACTTGAACATCAAGGACAGCAATAACAAGTCCCCCAAAAGTAATTTCCTTCCCCAATTTCATGCATTTCACCACTGGAACCATCAGGTAGGGGGACTCCAGCACTGTACACCATCCTATCTCTTTAGAGGAACCAGCTTAGAAGTATAAAGAAACTGAGACTCCGATTGATCATTAAGAATATATTTTTCCACTTTCCTTCTGGACTACACATGCAGTTAGAAAGTAAACTAATATCCTATCCAAGAAATTTATTTATTTATTTATTTATATATTTTTTGGTTTTAACTGTCAAGAAGGGAGAGTAATGTCTCTCACTGAATGTTAATCAGATATTACGAGAGAAAAAAAAGTCAAAGGAAAACATCGTAGCTGCTTTAACTAGTGAATCCCTAGAAAACAACTGTTCTTTAGCAACTCACAACATGTCCTGAGACCTATATATGACTAATTAAGAACTACGCAGGGTCCGAGCTACATGGATAATTAAAGACTATGCATCATCTGAGCTATGTATTACTGATGAGACAAATTATTGATGGAGAGAGAGAATGTCTGTTCCTTATGTGTAACTCACTGTCATCTTACAAGGAAAACGTGTTCGTTTTATCTGAGGAATAAATTCGTTCGTGTGAGGCAGAAATAGCCAGCCTTTGAGTTTTAACCGTCTGAGAAATTTTTGTCAAGGGATGGAAAGGTTCGATTAAACTTTACTTATCTGACCACCACTCTGCAGCCAAAGTTTGCAATGTCAATATTAACTTTTTGGTTGATCTTCTCTAAAGATATTCCAAAACTATATCGTTATAAGTTTTTTTTTTTTTTCTATTTTGGTTCTGCAGGATTACGGAAAAACACAATCTGACGAAAAAAGGTACGTATAATAAACTACTGATGAATCCAGAGAGAGAGAGAGAGAGAGAGAGAGAGAGAGAGAGAGAGAGAGAGAGAGAGAGAGAGCGCTGATGGAAGACTGAGACATTCATCTCACATCAAAATGCCAGGAAGCAGTAACGAATGATATACTTTCAATTCATCATATTTAAAGATGCACCGTACCCTTTCAGGTGGGTCGTGACTGGCAACTGGAAACTTCTACTTTAACAATGTGCAGGGATATTTTGCGTTCAAGTATTCTACACCAAAACTTTACATATTTGACAGTGTGATACAATAATAGTTACATCTCGTAGAACTTGTACCCTGAAGCATTTCTGAATTTCTCACCCCTTGTCTCAATCTGTGGGAATTCTCTCTCTCTCTCTCTCTCTCTCTCTCTCTCTCTCTCTCTCTCTCGCAAAATAAAAAAATGGAGGTCGTTCGTCATCTTTTACGAGGATGATGGCGTAAATGTGAGCGATGAGCTGACAGCGAGAAGCGATAACGATGCCAGTGTTGTTTTTGTTGATGTTTCCATAACCTTTTCAATTATTCCGTCGTTGTTGCTCTTGTTGCTGAGGTTGTAGTTTTTGTGAATGATTTTGATTTTTGTTTTTGTTGTTGTTTATATTGTTATTTTCCATGTTGAAATTAGTTATTCTTAGTGCTGTTGCAGTTTTTCCTTGTTATTTATAGTGTAGTAGTAGTAGTAATAGTAGTTGTAGCACCAATTTCTAGTAGTAGCAGCAGCAGCAACAGCAATTTCTAATGAAGTAGTAGTAGTTAATTTCTAATGTAGTAGTACTAGTAGTAGTAGTAGCAATTTCTAGTAGTAGTAGTAGTAGCAGCAGCAATTTCTAATGAAGTAGTAGTAGTTTATTTCTAATGTAGTAGTAGTAGTAGTAGTAGTTTATTTCTAGTGTAATAGTAGTAGTAGTAGTAGTAGTAGTAGTAGTAATTTCTAATGTAGTAGTAGTTTATTTCTAGCGAGAAGTTACTGATCTCCCTGAGCATACATATAGAGGCGATCATGAAGAGGGAGCAGATATATTCTCCTTCACCCCCTCCTACATGAAAAACAGGATTAGATGAGTGGTTTAAGAAAATTCCCAGGCTTACTCACTGATCAGGATGCCATGAACTCTACGCTTTCCCTGAGGTGTATACATATATAGCTCGCTTTGGTCTAACACGTGATCTCCAAGACCGTGGTGGTGAACATTACACGCAGATATTGTTCTCTCGGTATCTTGCTCTCTTGCTTTAACGCCTTAGAATTTATTCAAGAAAAATAAATGGAAGCTGAGAGAAAGGAAATGGGGACAAGAAAAGCATGAGAAAAAAAAATCACGTAAATAAACACGATATTTTTAAATAATTTATTCCAAAACAAGAGAGAGAGAGAGAGAGAGAGAGAGAGAGAGAGAGAGAGAGAGAGAGAGAGGTGAAAGTGGTGAAAAGAAAGAGAAAGGGGAAGGGAAAGATGACAGCCTAAACGAGCGGTGAGGAATACAGGAGAGAGGGAAAAAAAAAGGTTTGGGACGCAAGGCTCACCAATAAAGTTGACGGCAGCATCAACAGGGACGGTGGTGGCGTGTGGTGAGGAAAATCTATGAAAAATGTATATAGTGCAAGAATTTAAAAATAGCAACAGAAATCAACGGACTGTTCCATTGCCTTAGAATACAAGATGAACAAGACAACAACACAAGTGCAGAGGCAACCGAGAAATTGTGGCTGGATGGTTGAAGTGCATAAAAGAAGGGAACAAACGAATGAGGACAGCAGTTTACATGAGGAAAGAGAATGAAACACGAACAAAGAGCGAGAGAAGGATGAAGCGCATCAAGTGTTAACGAAACAAAACTTAATATCACGTAAAGTTTATAATCTCTTAAAATCCTGTTTCTTAAGAACCGCTGATAACACTAAACAATATATACACGAGCGAGCAAATGTGGCTATTGAATTTTAATACAACTTGCGATGAGAGCTGTAAAACTCATCCCCGACACACACACAAAAATAAAAAATAAATAAATAAAATAAATAATAATAATAATAATAAAATAAAAATAATATATGTAGATAAATAATATATGTAGATAAATAAATATGCAAATTATTTAATAATAATAATAATAATAATAATAATAATAATAATAAGCGAATAAATTAATAAATAATAAATTCATTTAATATAAAATACTTGTCATAGCAACGGCATCGGTAGTAAGAGACGATGAAGTGTGTGTGTGTGTGTGTGTGTGTGACCACACACCGAAACAGCGAGGTCACAACCCCTCGGGTTACATCCCTTACCTACTTGCTACTAGGTGAACAGGGGCTACACATTAAGAGGCTCACCCATTTGCCTCGTCGCTCCCGGGATTCGAACCCAGGCCTTCTTGGTTGTGAGCCGAGCGTGCTAACAACCACTACACTACGCGGTGTGTGTGTGTGTGTGTGTGTGTGATACAAGGAAGAATAGGAGAATAGAAAAATACGAGAAAAATTAAGAAAATCCAAATAAAATGTGGAAGAGGAAAATACACACGTACAAACACACAAAATAAACAAAATAGAATAAGAAATAATAATGTGAATAAAAAGCACGAGAAGAAAAGAAAAGAGAAAACAGACAAAATATTGTAACGAAGGAAAAAAAAAAAAGTCACCGTACAAGAGCGAGTAGCAGTACACGAGGCGGAGGAAGAGAACGGGGAATAACAGAAAACGGGAAGGAGAGGGATACTGCAGAAACCCGCTCGCCACGCCACACGTCGTCGTCGTCGTCGTCGTCGTCGCCGCCACCGCCGTCGCCGCCGCCGCCGCTCACCACAGCCACACGCACCGCCAACTTTCATGTCTCCTTGTTCCGGTTTCCTGTTACAAACCAAAGAAATTTGTGTAATCTCTAACACTTATAATGGCTTAATTTTCTGTGTTAACAAGAACTATAGCAAATGTTTGAATACGGATCGCAAGAGTTGAAGCTCCTATTATTATATTTGGTAAACGGGTGGTATACGTATCACAACCATCTAAAAGCGTTCATTCGTTATTGTTGTTGTTCCGTAATCCTCGTCAATAACAAATAACTGACTGCCTAATTATTTCAAGGACTTGAAAACTTGCACCGAGACAGCAATGGAGTAAATATACTAGCAGCTTTTGGAAGTGAAACAAGAAATTATAAAGATCTGTGTAATTTATCACACGTACGAGTAAGCGATAACAGAAAACTGAAAGGGAATCGACGAGAGGCAGACGCTGACAGAGAAAGTAAGACAGACAAGAGATAGACAAAGATAAACAGAAAGGGGCGAGGCACAGACAGACAGACAGACAGACAGAGAAGGTGGTGGCGGATGAAAAAAAAAAAAAGACGCAAAGGTGGGGATCATAACAGAGGGTTAGTTAAAGAAAAGAGGAAAAGGGAAAGAGAAATATTCAGGGCAGAAGTCGGAAGCGCGAAGAGGATGATGAAAAATATATCAGGGAGACGCACGTCGCGTACATTGCCAGTATTCAAGGAACTTTTAACATTAACACGCATCACGTAAATTATAATATTTTTAAACCATGAATCACCAGAAGGACGATTTACGATTAATTACGAAATAGTTGGGAGGCAATTCTAGGAGGGAGGGAGGGAGGGAGGGAGGAAGGGAAACGAGGAGGGGGACGAGGAGAGAAAGTAGGGAAGGAGAAGAAGAGGATGGGGATGGAGGCGTGGAGAAAAAGTAACTAGTTAACGAGTAAAGGAGGAAACACATGAATCAGGGGGAAACGAGGGACTGAATGACCCTTGAAGAGCTTGTATCCTGTAATAATAATAATTAGTTGTAGTAGTAGTAGTACCACCAGCTAATACCACCAAATTACCATGAAAAGAAGCGATAATGAAGCCAAGTACATCTAACTTAGCCATCTAACATTCCCTTACTCCCCCTCCCCAGCCTCTCCTCCTTCCACGATGCACAACTCTCCATCCACCAGTGAAGGAAATAAATCTCTGAAGAGGGAGGGAGGAAAGGGGAGAGAGAAGTGGTAGACAGGAGACAGCAAACGAACAAGAGAACGAAATTTATCATCTTGACGTTTAGAGCGGAGGGAGGGAGAAGGAAAACGGTGGAATGCTGCAAGAAACCAACTGACAGCCAAAGAAAGAACAGTGGAGGAGGAGGAAGGAGAGAGGAAAGCAGCAAGAAGTAACAGAGGACAGCAGGGGGTAGAGTCTGAGGAAGGAGGCACGGGTGGAGGCAGGGAAGGTGGCAGGGGGCAGGATGGAAAGAAGATGAAGGGTAATAATTGTAAACCTATTGGAAAAATTATCAATGTTCACGTGATACTGGGAATACTGCCAAATATTTTAAAATCTCACTACTGATGCAGGAACAAATTAACTTGAGAAGAGGCAAGAGGGAAGATAGAGAAGTACATAAAGGAGTGGGAGGGTGCAAAACGAGGAACGAGCGAAGGATGGAGGAAGAGAACAAGTAAACAGTGAGGGAGGAGGAGAAAATGCCAACGAGTGGAGAAGCGAGGGAAAAAACAAGCAAACTGGTGATGATGGAGGGACGTAAAGAGTCTGAGTACCATTACCAACATTTAAAAAAATAAAATAGATATACGTGTATCTTTGAAATATGAAAATAAAACTTACCCATAAAAATCATGAAAACTACATAAAAACTGTTTAAGAACTACATCCAACTTGGAAATATGAAACAAAAACTTATCAAACTTATCTATAAACATCATGAAAACTAACACACACACACACACACACACACACACACACACACACGCTTGCAACGAGATAAGCAAACTTCCACTGTTTAATACAAGGCTTGAAACTCACCTGAACAAGACGTTGCAATGACACCGGATCGACAGTGACAGTGTGGCGTGTGTGTGTCCTTGTTCGTGTGGAGAGGAGTGGTGGAGGACAAGATAAAAGATGAGAACGAGGAGAAAGAAAACTAAAATCGAGAAGCGTTGAAGCAGCAGAAAAGGAAGAGGAGGGTGAGCCCCATCTGCAGATGTAAGGTGAGGAACACAAGGCCGGCGGAGAGGGCGAGGATGATGATAACGATAACGATGGAAAGGCAACGAGGAGGAAGAGGGACACGAGGACAAGCGTTAAAAAAGACTAAAGGGGGAAAAGAAAGGAGGAGCAGGAGGAGTCAAAGGAAGCTACACCACCGCTCCTCGCCACCACGACACACACACAATGAAAAATGGGAAGTCCCTCAAGCTCGACCCTTCATCGCCTCGAGCTCACGTCTCGAAACCTATGAAAGTTCGAACAGCAAAAATAGCAATCCCATCTTTTCTGAAACGTACTCTGACCTGTACCGAAAACCTTGTACTGTGCCTGTACATCAGTCGCAGTTTAACAGTTTATTAAAGAAAGGTTGGTTACAAAACAGTGCATAGGGGCGCACGAACATAGGTTGGGGATTAATAACACTACAGAAAAAAAAAAAACAATAAATAAAAGCACTGCAAGAGAACTGGGCACTCAGGCTTGTTATTTTTGTATTGTGGTTTATGAAATGTTACGGGGAATGTTCGTTTTATTTTTGTGTTATATATAATTGTATATTACAATAGTTAAGTTTTTGTTATTAGTAACGACTTAATGATGTGATATGAGGAATATTTATGATTCCATGTTACAGGTTATTGTAATGTGAAACTCCATTGATGATTTATTACCGATTACCGTTGTATTATTTTGTTAGGATGGGGGAGATGACCTTATCGCTGCCGATTCCATTAACAAACATATGCTGCTGCTGCTGCTACTACTACTACTATTACTGCTACTACTACTACTACTACTACTACCGATATTACTAACACCATCATCACCACCATTACTACTACTACTACTACTACTACTACTACTACTACTACACTATTAATATCAATATTACTACCACCACCACCATCACTACTACTACTACTACTACTACTACTATTATCAATATTACCATCACCACCACCATCACTACTACTACTACTACTACTACTACTACTGGTTCTAGGGTGATTCGTCCCCGGGTGAAATGTCCCGGTTGCTTCATCCCCGGGGTATTCATCCCTGGAGGATTGGAACCCTAGGGTTATTTGTCCCCTAGGGTGATTCGTTCCCTTGGCTGTATTTTTGTCGCGTTAGTTACGAAACTCCATTACTACGACAAGATCCGACCATCAATGTGTGTGTGTGTGTGTGTGTGTGATGTTGTGTGAGTGTGTTGTTCGAATCATGATTTGATACATCAGGTTGTTAGCTTGACTAGCGTTCACTGGTTCGGTTTTCTATTTTCACTCTTCAGTACGTGGGCCACCACAGTCAGAGCAACATGCCGCACACAATCCTATCAAGCCGTGGCAGGGAAAAGCTTGTTGATGATCTTAACTTCATCTACGCTGCACAGAAGAAAAACGCCGATGGAACCAAGCAATACTGGCGATGTGAGGCTACTGCATGCAAGGCTCGTGTTCACACAACAGTAGGGGATGAAACCTTCACTATCGTGAAAGTGCGAACGGGCACAATCATTCCACGACTGCTGCGGCTGTGAAGGCGAGGGAGGCCATGGGCGAGCTGAAAGATGATGCTACTTCTATTCAAGAATCTTCTCGTGCTTTGGTGGCTAACGTTTTGTCAAAAGTGGATGAACATTCACTGGCTCATGTGCCGTCCACATCTACTACGAGCCGCTACGTGCGGCAGTGACGACAGGACGCTCAACAAGCTCCTCCAATTCCCCTGACTCGCACTGGCTATGTTATTCCTGAAGAGTACACCAAGTTAACAGTCGGGAAAGATGTTTTTTATTTTATTTTTTTCTTTATTCTTCAAGTTTCTTTTTTTTACACACACTATATACATATATTCAGGAACATATATTCTCTTTTTTTTTTTTCTTTATTTCATCCTCTTGAACAAGCTACGGTTTTCACACTTATATACATAATTTTATTATAAAATTTTTTTTTTTTTTTTTTTTTTTTATCTTTTTAGCGTTTTTTATTTAATGATTTTCTTCACATATCTTTTTCACATTTCTTCGTATTTTCGTTTTCCTTCGTGTAATTTCATTCTCTTGGATGAATCCATCCATAATTGTTACATTTTTTTTTCTTTGCATTTTTTTACAAAGACGTCCATTGTTTTACATTTGTTTTTCTTGCCGCATGAAAAGCAAGGCTCAAGTTTATGTAGGAAAAAAAGTTAATTTATCCTCTCCATCAAATTAACTTTTTCACACATGCTTCAATAATTTTACTACATTTTTTTTTCTTTTTTCTTTTTTGTCCTTTTCAAGTTCCGTTTTTCCCATTGATATACTCGTACATAACCTTACTAATTTTTTTATTTCTTTTTTTTCTGTTTTATTTTTTTACGTTACGGTTTTCACACACATACATAATTGTATTACAATATCTTGTTTTTCTTCTTTATTATTTTTTTTATTCACATTTTCACGTTTTTATTTTTTCATTCTCTTGAAAGATATATTTTTCACATATTTCACATTTTCTTTTCCTTGTTTTCCCTCTCGGACAAATCCCGCTGTTCACACAAACATCCACATTGCGTATTTATTTCCTTTATTTTTTTCACAAATGCATCCGTTATTTTGGTTTATATTTTGTTGGTTTTTCTTTTCCTGTTTTAATTCTTTTTGGGGAACGTTTTTCACACACATATGTAAAATTTTGATACATTATTTTCTTTTTTTCCTGTTTTTTTTTTTTTTTATTTCACAGAGAAAATGTTCTTCCTGCGTGACAAGCAAGGCTCACATTCTTCTAGGAAAACACACAATTAATCCTCTTCTTCACGCTGTCTTTCTTTTTTTTTTTTTCATTTATTTCACAGAGAAAATGTTCTTCCTGCGTGACAAGCAAGGCTCAGATTCTTGCAGGAAAACACACAATTCATCTTCTTCTTCACGCTGTCTTTCTTTTTCACACAGGCATCCTTAATTTTACTGCATATCTTATTGTTTTTATTTTTTCTTTTCTTTTTTTTTATTTTCAGGTTTTGTTTTCCATACATAATTTTACTACCTTCTCCTTTTTTCCTATTTTTTTTTTTTTTTATCCTCTTGATCAAGTTACGCTTTCCACACAAACATCGATAATATTATTACAGCACGTATTTTACTTTTTCTTTGAATTTTTCTTTTTTCTTTTTTTTTTAAACTCTAAGTTACGTTTTTCATTCTTTTTAACTTGTGTTATCTTATATTTATTTCTTTTCTTTATTTTTTTCATGATCAAGTTTTTTCTTTCACACATGATATATGCATATTTTTCTTCAACGTTTTTCTTTCCTTTCATTCTCCTGAGCAAGTTACGGTTTTTATAATTATGCACATAATTGTATGAGAGAGAGAGAGAGAGAGAGAGAGAGAGAGAGAATGTTTATACTTCACTAAGTACACATGTATGTACTGTGATGTCCAGGTAACAAAAGCCAAAAGACAAGGAGTCCGTGCACCACAACATTTGGTTCTCTTGCGCAACACAAGAGAGCCATGAAAGCAAGGGTGGACTTTGCCGCGGCACAGGCAGCGTCACATCTCAGGCCTGGGCACACAGAGAGCAATGTCTACAGCGACACTGGCACACCTGTCTCAGTAAACACTTTGAGACGCCTGCATGTATTGGATGGCACGATGAAACACCCGCCAAGAGAAAAGTGCGAGGCAAGCAGCCAGCAGAGCGAGGGGCAGGCGCCGTTTTCTGGAGATGCAGTCATTTGCACTCTTGCTCACACGTCCTTCACATTCATCAACAGCTTTTCATACTTTTTGTTGTTGTTTATAGATAAATGCTCTATGATCGACACTGACCCTTTTTTTTTCTTATCAAAATAAAAGAAAACATTTAAGAAAATATTTTTCATACGAATAAAAAATGTTTTCTAATAATTATTCTAATAAATATTAATTTTACGACGACTTGTTAAAAAAAAGTAGTTATTGACAGACGTAGAAAAAATGCTCCCCTGCATGACGAACTACTTCAAACACTGACTGAATTAAAAGGTTGAAGAGTTATGTTGCAATTAGCAAGACCATCTTCTATTTTACATATTTTTATTTTTCTATTTTTTCTTTTTCATAAATCTGGTTGTAACTCCTCATGAACATGTTTCACGACAGTACGCATCTACACAAAAAGTATCATTAAGCTAGTGATATTTAGTGACGTGAAAATAATACGGGGAAATACCCCAACTTTACACCTACTATTATGGGCCCTCGTGGCCCAGTGATGGACTTTGGAGTTTTGAGTGAGGGACGCCGGGGTTCAAACCCCACTCAGAACTCACAAGAAACTTCAAGGGCATCCTCTCCAAGAAACTTCAAGGGCATCCTGTCCATCGCCACGTGTGCCTAACAAGCACACAACACCACGTGGTGATGGAGCTTCGTCACCACGTGTGCCTAACAAACACACAATAGGTGACGGAGCTGCCCACGGGAGGTGAGAGAGCAACACCTCCCTGTGCCCCTCCACGGGAGGTGAGAGTTGCAAGGGACACTATATTATCAAATAATTATATTATTTTTATTATACCCATTAATACTTCTACTACCCATTAATACTTCTACTACCACTACTACTGCTACTACCACTACCATGTTTACAACCACCCTCGCTAGAGGTAGGGTAGATGATTTTTCTTTTTTCTTTATATTTTTTCACATATGAATCCGTTATTTTACTGCTTATTTTCTTCTACCTACTCGCCTCTAGCGAGGGTGGTTGTAAACATAGTAGTAGTAGTAGTGGTAGTAGAAGTATTAATGGTTATAATAATAATAATATTATTATCATATATATATATATATATATATATATATATATATATATATATATATATATATATATATATATATATATATATATATATATATATATATGTCACGCATAATGTGGATAATTGCCTAATGTGAACATTAGGCAGTGAAATTGCCTAATCTTCATATTAGGCAATTTGTTTGCACGATGTTGACAATAGGCAACTTACTTGCTTAATGTCCACTTTAGGCATGATTTTCAAATTAGGCAAGGGTATTTTGCCTAATGTGAATTGAATGACAAACCAGTGTCTACAGTTTTGTTCGAATGTTGTTCGAAACTTTGGGTCTGTTACCGAGTTGTTGTGAGCAAAGATGTTGTTCGAAGCTTTGGGTTTGTTATAACCGAGTTGTTGTGAGCAGGTGCGTGCAAATTCTTTCAAACGAGAAGCATAGTGAGTGGCGCTAAAACGCGAAGTAAAGTGGCGCTAAAACGCGAAGTAAAGTGAGTGTGATGCTAAATCTTTCTAAACTTATGGATTTCTGATTACTGTGTGGGTTCGCTGATGTTTTTTTCTCTATATTTTCTTTGTAAATTACTAAACTTTTCTATCTATTACAGTTTATGCACTATGGATCAAGCTGCTTTTGAACTTCAGCTGCGTCAAACGCTGCAAGGCAAGGCTGAAAATGCTGTCATCCAGCCCGCTCTCCAGCGTGATCAGTGGTTGCAGGATTTGTTAAGAATCAATTCTTCTGGAGCCCAGTCTACATTTGACTATAACCTCAAGAAACGCTATGAAGTTCTGCGTGTTGGCAATGCTGACCGACTTATTCGCAAAAGAAAAGATACCAGTGAACATGAATTTAAGTTTGTTGCATGTGTAGAAGAAGTGTTTGGTATTATTAAAACAGCTCATGAAGCTATTGGCCATGGAGGTGGCAAGAAAACAATTGCAGAAGTGAGAAAGAAATGGTCAAACATCACACAAGAAGTATGCTACCTCTACATTTCATTCTGTGAGCACTGTCATCAAAAGAAAGCCAGAAAAACTCCAAAGGGTTTGGTAGTAAAACCGGTACGCAGTCATGATATCCATTCTAGATGCCAGATAGATCTTATAAATTTTCAAACATTACCTGATGGAAACTTTAAGTACATCATGACATATGTAAATCATTTCAGCAAATTTTGTGTGTTGCGTCCACTGACATCAAAAAGAGCAGAGGAAGTCGCAGCGAACCTTCTAGATATATTTCTGACATTTGGAGCACCTGCTATTTTACATTCCGACAACGGACGGGAGTTTGTGAATGCCATCATCACCGAGCTTTCAATGCTATGGCCAGAGCTGAAGCTGGTGACTGGACGCCCACGTCATCCTCAAAGCCAAGGAGCTGTTGAACGTCTAAACGGTGTGATCCAGGACAAACTAACCATTTGGATGAGGGAAAATAACAGCAAAAAGTGGTCAGTAGGTCTTAAGTTTGTTCAGTGGCAAGTTAATATCAGTCAGCATGAAACAACTGGCCACAGTCCTTTTAAAGTTACATTTGGACTAGATCCGCAAGTTGGATTAGCATCATCTATCGTGCCAAGTACAGCTTTTTGTAATATATTCACCGAGGAAGATCTCGAGTCATTTCTGGAAGCAGAGACTGAGGCAGAAGCAGAGACAGGTGCAGAGGCAGAAGCAGCAACAGGGGCAGAGGCAGAAGAAGAAGCACAGACAGGGGCAGAGACAGAAGCAGAAGCAGAGACACGGGCAGGGAGGTCAGAGGCAGAAGCAGAGACAGGTGCAGAAGCAGAAGCAGCAACAGAGTTAGAGGCAGAAGAAGAAGCACAGACAGGGGCAGAGGCAGAAGCAGAGACAGGTGCAGAGGCAGAGGCAGGGGAAGAGGCAGAAGCAGAGACACGGGCAGAGACAGTAGCTACGAATTTCCAAAAGATCCGTGTTGCAGCTAATATAGGACAATCAAAGGCAGCAGCACGGATGACAAGACGCGGCAAAAACCTGCTTAAGCCATTGTCCATTGGTCAGTGTGCTACGCTGAGGGTTCCAGATGTCGATCGTGGTCCAACAGATCCAAAAAATCTGTTAGTAGTCATCCTTAAGGAAGAAGAAGGACTATACACTGTAGGTTGTCGGGAGGGAATTATTAGAACAAAATTTACACCAGCTGACCTAAGTGGGATCAAACAGACCCTTATAAAGTCTGAAGAGGTTCCTGATATCTGCCTATCGATGAGAACAGCAACAGCAAGAGCCACTGGTGGGCAAGGTTATACAAAGTGTCAATGTACTACTCAATGTACATCAGGAAGGTGCAGCTGCCTAAGAAAAGAAATTAAATGCAACTCGCGCTGTCACCCAGGCAGATCATGCAAAAATTTGTGATTGGACTCAACTGAACCCTGAGATCGATTGACCTATTTTACTTATACTAATATTGCATTAATTAATTATGTTTTCCTTATTCACATTGGGCAAAATTGAGCTGCATAATTTGAACAATAGGCATTTTTTGCCTAATGTTAACAATTTGTAAACTTTACGCAACCTACTTGCTTGATGTACACATTAGGCAATTTTCTGCCTAATGTTCACATTAGGCAATTGTCCACATTATGCGTAACATATATATATATATATATATATATATATATATATATATATATATATATATATATATATATATATATACTTAATTTTATTACAGTATATTTTTTTCATTTTTACTTTCATTACTTTTTTATTTTTCTTTCCTTCTTTCTTTATTTATTTTTGTTTATTTATCTATTTATTTATTTCATTATTTATTTATTTTTTTTTTTGCACATACTTCTTAAATAATTTTTGTTGAAGTTGATTTTTTCTTTATTTTTTTCTTCATTTCATTCTCTTGAACAAATTGTATTTTTCTCTCTTATATAAATATTTTATTTTTACTATATATTTCTTTCTTAATGCTTTTTTATTTTATTTTTTTTGTTCTCTTCGAGAAATTGTCATTTTCACATATGCATTCATTATTTTACTACAGTTTTCTTTTTTTTCCCTTTTAATTTCTTTCATGTTTTTTTTTTTTTTTCCAAAGAAATAATGTTGTTAGTGCATGAAAAACAAGACACTAATTTCTTTTGTTAAAATACTTTTATCCTCTTCATCATGGTAAGTTTTTCACACGTACGTCCATAATGTCTTTCTTTTTTTCTTTTTTTTTGTTATTTTTTTATCCTTTTCAATTTACATTTCTCAGACATATATACGTAATTTTACTGCATTTTTTCTTTCTTCTTTGTTATATTTCATCCTCTTCAACAAGTTCCGCTTTTCACGCAAACATCCATAATTGCAGTGCGCATTTTCCTTTTTTTTTTGTATTTTCTTTTACATCCTCTTGAACGTGTTACGTCTTGTTTACAAATATATCTTTTCGTCTTTATTTTTCAAGTTACGTGTTTTTATTTTTTTCCTTTTATTTTATTCCTTTTTCCTTTATTCTTTTTCATCATGTTTAACTCACACATACTATATACATATTTTTCTACAACATTATTTTTTTTCTTTTCTTCATGTCATCCTCCTGGACAACTTACGACTTTCACACTTATATACATACGTAACTGTATTGCAAGATTCTGCTCTTTTATTTTGATTTTTTTTCACGTTTCAATTTGTTTTTTATTCTCATCAGTAAGTCATATGTTTCCCCTTTTTCTTTGTTTTCCTGTTTCTTTGTTTTATTTCATCGTCTCACACAAGTAACCCTTTTCTCACAAACATCCCTAATTAGGGTACATGATTTTTCTTTTTTCTTTATATTTTTTCACATATCAATCCGTTATTTTACTGCTTATTTTCTTCTTTTTTCGTTTTCTTTTCTTTTTAATCCTCTTTATATATATATATATATATATATATATATATATATATATATATATATATATATATATATATATATATATATATATATATATATATATATATATATATATATATATATATATATATATATATATATATATATATATATATATAGTAAATCTATAAAAAAGATTTACTATAATTTTTTTTTTTTTCCTTTATTTCGGATTTTTCCACCGCAATAATGTTGGTGCTGCATGAAAGGCAAGGCTCAGACTCATGCAGGATAAAAAAAAAAAAAAAAAAGACAATTTATCTTCTTCATCAAGTAAGTTTTTCACGCATCCATCCATAATCTTAGCACCTGTTTCTTTTTTTTTTTTATCTTTTTTTTTTCCTTATTCTCTTTAAATTACTTTTCTTGTATTTTTTCATTTTTTTTATTTCATCTTTTTTATTCTTCAAGTTTCTTTTTTTTACACACACTATATACATATATTCAGGAACATATATTCTCTTTTTTTTTTTCTTTATTTCATCCTCTTGAACAAGCTACGGTTTTCACACTTATACTCGTATACATAATTTTATTATAGAATATTCTTCCTCTTTTTTCTTATTTTTTTTTTCTTTTTAGCGTTTTTTTTATTTAATGATTTTCTTCACATATCTTTTGACATTTCTTCGTATTTTCGTTTTCCTTCGTGTAATTTCATTCTCTTGGATGAATCCATCCATAATTGTTACATTTTTTTCTTTTTCTTTGCATTTTTTTTACAAAGACGTCCATTGTTTTACATTTGTTTTTCTTGCCGCATGAAAAGCAAGCATCAAGTTTATGTAGGAAAAAAAGTTAATTTATCCTCTTCATCAAATTAACTTTTTCACACATGCTTCAATAATTTTACTACATTTTTTTTTCTTTTTTGTCCTTTTCAAGTTACGTTTTTCCCATTGATATACATCATTTTACTATTTTTTATTTCCTTTTTTCTGTTTTATTTTTTTACGTTACGGTTTTCACACATATACATAATTGCATTACAATATCTTGTTTTTCTTCTTTATTTTTTACTTTTATTCACATTTTCACGTTTTTATTTTTTCATTCTCTTAAAAGATATATTTTTCACATTTTTCACATTTTCTTTTCCTTGTTTTTCCCTCTGGGACAAATCCCGCTGTTCACACAAACATCCACATTGCGTATTTATTTCCTTTATTTATTTTTTTTCACAAATGCATCCATTATTTTGGTTTATATTTTGTTGATTTTTCTTTTCCTGTTTTAATTCTTTTTGGGGAACGTTTTTCACATACATACGAGTATGTAAAATTTTGATACATTATTTTCTTTTTTTCCTGTTTTTTTTTTTCATTTATTTCACAGAGAAAATGTTCTTCCTGCGTGACAAGCAAGGCTCAGATTCTTGCAGGAAAACACGCAATTCATCCTCTTCTTCACGCTGTCTTTCTTTTTCACACAGGCATCCTTAATTTTACTGCATATCTTTTTTTTTTTTTTACTTTTTCTTTTTTGTAATTTTCAGGTTTTGTTTTTCATACATAATTTTACTACCTTCTCCTTTTTTTCCTTTTTTTTTTGTTTGTTTGTTTTATCCTCTTGATTAAGTTACGCTTTCCACACAAACATCGATAATATTATTACAGCACGTATTTTCCTTTTCCTTTATTTTTTTATTTTTTTTTTTTTTTACACTAAGTTACGTTTTTCATTTTGTTTTACTTGTGTTATCTAATCATTTTTTTTCTTTTCTTTATTCTTCTTTCATGATCGAGTTTTTTTTCTTTCACACATGATATATGCATATTTTTCTTCAATGTTTTTCTTTCCTTTCTTTCATCCTCCTGAGCAAGTTACGGTTTTTACAATTATGTACATAATTGTATTATCAAATATACTTTTTCATTTTATATCCTCTGTCACAAGTCACGCTTTTCACACAAACATCCCAGTCTTCTCCTGTACCTTGTTCCTGTCAGTCATGTCGCCTGTACCTTCTTCATATCAGTTAGCACCACACCAGTAGCATCCTTCATCTGCTTCGCATGATTTACATCCTTTATTGGCTTGTTCCTACTCCTTGGTATCCTGCATGTTCTCTTCTCTCCTCCTGGTGTTTGCAGCTTTTCCAGTAAATCACGACATGCCTCAGCCTTAGCCACCGCCACTGCTTTCCCTGCTAAACTTCTTTGCTCTTCTGTATTCCAACTTATTCTGCCTCGTTCCGCTCTGCTCCCACTCTTTCTTGATTTGCTTTGTCCTTTTCAGTGCATTGTTGACGTGTTCACTCCACCACCACTGTTGTCTAGTTGTGCGTGACTTTCCACACGTTTCTCCCAGTACTTCTCTATCCACTCCTCTCAAGATCCCCGCACTCTTCTTCCACCAGTCCTGGAACCGCTCTGTGTTTAGGTTCACTGTGTGTGGCACCTTGGTCTTGAACTCTTGCTTCTTGGCCAGCCTTCAGTGCAGCCCATCGGGTCCTCTTCTCATACCTTCTCATTACTTTCCTCAGTCTTCTTAGCCATGCATGCATCACTACCAACCGCTGCTGCCTTTATTGCCATGTGCTCTACGGATTTTTTAAAATTATTTTTCCATTTTATTTATTTTTTTTTTTTTGTTAGCATTTACTGTATTTACTTATTTTTTTCATCATTTTTCTATTTTCTTATTTTTTTCATTTTCTTTATATATATATATATATATATATATATATATATATATATATATATATATATATATATATATATATATATATATATATATGTTACGCATAATGTGGACAATTGCCTAATGTGAACATTAGGCAGAAAATTGCCTAATGTGTACATCAAGCAAGTAGGTTGCGTAAAGTTTACAAATTGTTAACATTAGGCAAAAAATGCCTATTGTTCAAATTATGCAGCTCAATTTTGCCCAATGTGAATAAGGAAAACATAATTAATTAATGCAATATTAGTATAAGTAAAATAGGTCAATCGATCTCAGGGTTCAGTTGAGTCCAATCACAAATTTTTGCATGATCTGCCTGGGTGACAGCGCGAGTTGCATTTAATTTCTTTTCTTAGGCAGCTGCACCTTCCTGATGTACATTGAGTAGTACATTGACACTTTGTATAACCTTGCCCACCAGTGGCTCTTGCTGTTGCTGTTCTCATCGATAGGCAGATATCAGGAACCTCTTCAGACTTTATAAGGGTCTGTTTGATCCCACTTAGGTCAGCTGGTGTAAATTTTGTTCTAATAATTCCCTCCCGACAACCTACAGTGTATAGTCCTTCTTCTTCCTTAAGGATGACTACTAACAGATTTTTTGGATCTGTTGGACCACGATCGACATCTGGAACCCTCAGCGTAGCACACTGACCAATGGACAATGGCTTAAGCAGGTTTTTGCCGCGTCTTGTCATCCGTGCTGCTGCCTTTGATTGTCCTATATTAGCTGCAACACGGATCTTTTGGAAATTCGTAGCTACTGTCTCTGCCCGTGTCTCTGCTTCTGCCTCTTCCCCTGCCTCTGCCTCTGCACCTGTCTCTGCTTCTGCCTCTGCCCCTGTCTGTGCTTCTTCTTCTGCCTCTAACTCTGTTGCTGCTTCTGCTTCTGCACCTGTCTCTGCTTCTGCCTCTGACCTCCCTGCCCGTGTCTCTGCTTCTGCTTCTGTCTCTGCCCCTGTCTGTGCTTCTTCTTCTGCCTCTGCCCCTGTTGCTGCTTCTGCCTCTGCACCTGTCTCTGCTTCTGCCTCAGTCTCTGCTTCCAGAAATGACTCGAGATCTTCCTCGGTGAATATATTACAAAAAGCTGTACTTGGCACGATAGATGATGCTAATCCAACTTGCGGATCTAGTCCAAATGTAACTTTAAAAGGACTGTGGCCAGTTGTTTCATGCTGACTGATATTAACTTGCCACTGAACAAACTTAAGACCTACTGACCACTTTTTGCTGTTATTTTCCCTCATCCAAATGGTTAGTTTGTCCTGGATCACACCGTTTAGACGTTCAACAGCTCCTTGGCTTTGAGGATGACGTGGGCGTCCAGTCACCAGCTTCAGCTCTGGCCATAGCATTGAAAGCTCGGTGATGATGGCATTCACAAACTCCCGTCCGTTGTCGGAATGTAAAATAGCAGGTGCTCCAAATGTCAGAAATATATCTAGAAGGTTCGCTGCGACTTCCTCTGCTCTTTTTGATGTCAGTGGACGCAACACACAAAATTTGCTGAAATGATTTACATATGTCATGATGTACTTAAAGTTTCCATCAGGTAATGTTTGAAAATTTATAAGATCTATCTGGCATCTAGAATGGATATCATGACTGCGTACCGGTTTTACTACCAAACCCTTTGGAGTTTTTCTGGCTTTCTTTTGATGACAGTGCTCACAGAATGAAATGTAGAGGTAGCATACTTCTTGTGTGATGTTTGACCATTTCTTTCTCACTTCTGCAATTGTTTTCTTGCCACCTCCATGGCCAATAGCTTCATGAGCTGTTTTAATAATACCAAACACTTCTTCTACACATGCAACAAACTTAAATTCATGTTCACTGGTATCTTTTCTTTTGCGAATAAGTCGGTCAGCATTGCCAACACGCAGAACTTCATAGCGTTTCTTGAGGTTATAGTCAAATGTAGACTGGGCTCCAGAAGAATTGATTCTTAACAAATCCTGCAACCACTGATCACGCTGGAGAGCGGGCTGGATGACAGCATTTTCAGCCTTGCCTTGCAGCGTTTGACGCAGCTGAAGTTCAAAAGCAGCTTGATCCATAGTGCATAAACTGTAATAGATAGAAAAGTTTAGTAATTTACAAAGAAAATATAGAGAAAAAAACATCAGCGAACCCACACAGTAATCAGAAATCCATAAGTTTAGAAAGATTTAGCATCACACTCACTTTACTTCGCGTTTTAGCGCCACTTTACTTCGCGTTTTAGCGCCACTCACTATGCTTCTCGTTTGAAAGAATTTGCACGCACCTGCTCACAACAACTCGGTTATAACAAACCCAAAGCTTCGAACAACATCTTTGCTCACAACAACTCGGTAACAGACCCAAAGTTTCGAACAACATTCGAACAAAACTGTAGACACTGGTTTGTCATTCAATTCACATTAGGCAAAATACCCTTGCCTAATTTGAAAATCATGCCTAAAGTGGACATTAAGCAAGTAAGTTGCCTATTGTCAACATCGTGCAAACAAATTGCCTAATATGAAGATTAGGCAATTTCACTGCCTAATGTTCACATTAGGCAATTATCCACATTATGCGTGACATATATATATATATTTTATTTCTTTCGCTTTTTATTTATTTTTTCAATCTATTTTTCGGCATATTTTTCCAGAGATCGGAATACTTATATTATAAGTATTCCGTCCTGTATTAAGTTGGAAGTACGTACATAACAACTTGTTTTCTTTTTGGTGGTGTGTAAATGGAGGCTACTATGGGTTTGAGAGGCCGTGTTACGTCGTTTTTCGGGAATACTCTAACAAACAGGTGAATTATTTCCGTCAGTACGGTCCAGTGAGAACAGTGTGATGTACGTATATTATGTGCGGATTCTGAAATGCTTCCGCGTCTTATCTGGACAACCTTTAACAGGCTCTCGTGGGAATTAGTGGCATTTCCAAGCGTGTGTTCGTGATTGCAGTGATAGGAATGACAGTAGTTCAGCCTTATTAATCGGGACAGTTCAGAGAAAGTGAGTAATCACTTCTGTGGTCTTTGAAGACAATCGTGATGGCAGAGCAAAGTCTTTCAGAACACCGGCCTTGCACTTGCTGGTGGCGTCGTGAAGGATGAAGCAGCAGAGACAGTCGACCAGCAAGTCACTCACTTCCTTTGTCCCAGGAGTAAGTATCTGTCCTTACACCCGCGCAAATCACCAACATCCGCCTCACTCAAACAAGCTGTCACCCATGCAACCAGTCTGTCCATTACAGTATTAGCAAAATTCCAATCATCATGGGTGTGTCGTGTCTTCAAAATTCATGTTTACTTTGCAGAACAGTGAAGCTTGTCGTGGCGTCAGCAATTTGCTGCAGCAGGTTGCTTCATGTTTCGCTGCTTGGAGAATTCCACTTATTGTTGACGTGTCATTTCTTTATATGTCATATTTACTTTATAAAATTGTGCAGGTTTTCACAGCAGACAAACAGGTGTTTCCTCGGTACACACACCAGGAGAAGACTTCCTGCATGGTGGTGCACTCAATTTCTTCAAGTAGTGCACAAGGAAGAGGACTTTTGAAAACATGAGGAGCTGACGCACAATGAAGCAGCTGATACAGCAGCACACAATACGGCAACACTTTACTGCTCACTCAAAGTATGGCAAGGACACTGACTTCCCTGAATGAGACGACACGATGAGCTCAGCGTGAGAAAATCAGTGTGCATTTGGCAACGTGCCTCCAGAGTGTTTACAGGACAGCGGTGACCTGCCACCTTGTCCTCCTTGCCGTGCGTGTAATACCCATTCACCTCTACCTCTTGTACAGTGTAGCCACTTCATACACTATAAAGTATCTTCAGAGTCCACCTATAAAATCACCACCATATTTGTCTTTTCCACTTGTCACGCCAACCTCAACTGGAACACGACACGTACAACAACAGGCTGAGGTTTTACCAACACTAATTTTACCTATTTCTTAACCTTTTTCTCTCTTTTTATTGTAAACATTTTTTTTACTTGTTTGATGAAATCAAATAAAAAGTAAATCGTATTAATTACACCTATAAAAATACATAAAACAGATTTTAAAATAGATAACAAGAACATATGTTATAAATACAGGCAAAGTCTTGATGTCAAACACGCACATTTATCATATCGTAACCAAAGCAGTGTGCCAAACTCACAGAAATACAAAACGCAAGACAAGTGACTTTACATAAAACAATATTTTACAAGGTCTAGTTCCTCAAATATAGCAAAAAGAAAGAATAGTAAAAAAAAAAAGTTGTATAATATGCGGCAAAGTTCAAGCACTTTCCTCCTCTGCTGTGTATTAAGTCAGTGGCTAACTCAGGCTCTTCTTCTCCGAAATTAAAAGTTTAGCGATTTATCTATGTATTCTTTATGTAGTAGTGGCACTGGCCAGGGGCTGGAAAAATTTCATAAGAAAGGGACCACCGGGGTGCTAGGTACTAAAGAAAAAGGACAGAACGGATAATCCAAAATTTGAAAAATGTTTTTGACTCTTCCCCCTTGAAGGGATTCTGGTCGTAGGAAGGGCAGAATACAGAACCAAGCAGGGAGTTCCAGAATTTAACAGTGAAAGGATTAAAAGATTGTGAATACTGGTTAAATCCTGCATTTGGGAAGTGAAGAGAATAGTGGTGGGAGAAAGTAGAAAGTCTTGTGCAGCGAGGCTGCAGGAAGAGGAGAGGCATGCAGTTAACACGATCATAAGGGCAGTCAGCGTGTTAGTAGAGGCAGAAGGCAAGAAGAGATGTAACATTGCGGCGAAGAGAGGCTGAGTAAGAGTCAGTTAGAGGAGAAGGCTGATAGGACGAAACACTTCTGATTCCAGCCTGTTCAGGAGTGTTGAATCCCCCTCCCCCCCTTCCCCCTCATATGAGAAGCGTACTCCATACATGACGATGGGTACAGTCACCACACTCTCGCTAACTTCCATACCTTTCTCCTCCTCTCCCTCGTCCTTAAACCCTTGCTTCGTATCCTTTCTTGGTTCCTCCCTTCTGCACCGCTCCGCCTTGCCCTCTTTCATTCTTTCTTCCTTCACTTTCTTTGTCAGATTACACTTTCCGAACACTTCACTTGTATTCCTTCACTTTATCTGAAGTCCTTTCACTTTCCTGCACTTAAAACTCTTTCATTTGACCTGCTGGTGATGAGAAGGTATGGCTCCGTTCACCCGATCCTGCTGCTGCTGCTGCCTGTGTGTGTGTGTGTGTGTGTGTGTGTATGTGTATGTGTGTGTGTGTGTGTGTAATCTGATAGTTACTTATTTTGTATTTATTAACTTACGGTGTTATGTTGGTTTGTAGTTCTATAATTTTGGATGTCTTTATAAATGTTTGTAATCATGTTTTGCTGTTAAATTATAAGCTATGGTACATGGACGTGTGTGTGTGTGTGTGTTGCAGGGATGCCAGGTACACACAACCGTCCCGGATCGGAAACAAGCGTGCCCCCTCCGCCATCCGAGGCTAGGCGGCGACTGGCGGCAGGACTGACTGTGTGTGTGATCTGAGCGCCGCGGCTGTCTCACTCTTCTGATCGGAGCACCAACACAGCTTCGGATCACGCCTCGTTGTGTTTGATGCCTGTGTTCTGAAACGCTTCGCTATCTCAATACGACAATATTCAAAGGTCACAGACTTGATCAGCCGAGTTCTCTAGAGTCTTTCTCTTGTTCATAACAAGGGAATCTTGTTTATCTGCCACCAGAAATATAAAAACACCCTTGAAGACCCTTGCAACTTCAACTACCGTCTTCTGAAAGTAGTGGAGGCGTGGCACAGAAGTGTTTCAAAATAGTCCTTGGTTCTGTGAGGCTCTCCTTTTGTTGTGAAAATCCGTTTTCTGTGAACTTGAAAGAAGTGTAACCATGTTTCGTATACAAAGCAAATACGTAATTGTGGGGTGCATTACGCCACGAGATTCTGCGATATGCAATAATTTACACCACATATTGCATTAGTAGTAGTAGTAGTAGTACTAATACTATTTTTCTCTTCCCCTCCTCCTCCTCCTCCCTTCATGAACACTCATCATTTACACTCACTAACCTTGTTTTGCTGACGCCAAGGTACACCCACACACTCATACAGGACTTCCTTCCCTTTGGGAGTAACAATATCGAGCAGCCTAAAACAGCCAACAATGTTCGTAAGCCGTAAACAACCCGAACAAAATAATTGTCTTAATCGGCAGATCATTTGAACATAAATTAAAGAAATGATCCTCACTCTATACAACCCCTTGGTCCGTCACCTCCAAAGCACTACCCGACCAAGCGGCCTTGAGAGAAAGGGAGAGAAGGACGCCAGGACGGGCACCAGTGGCGCAACACCGCGACAGTGAGGCGGATCCTCTAGACCACTGCTTCCCAACCTTTTATAAGCTCATGGACCTTCAAGGGAGCTTTTGAGATATTTATGTATCCTAACACATAGGATAATGAATTACAAAAAAAAAAAAATAAATAAATAAATAAATAAAAAATACATGGTTTCAAGACTGAAAAATATAAATTAAAGTAGCACGTCTCTGTTTTAATAATAAAAAAAATAATCAACCCATCCTACATAACTGTTTTATAAGTACTAGATGTACTATAAAGCAAAATGCTACAACTCAAAACCTGTGAGGCGCGAGTTGCGTCCAAGTGTAATATACAATACGCTAATTTGTAATATTTTAATTTAAGATTAAATTAATTTCTTACATGACACAATTTGCTTCATGTATATGTATTAGAGTACCACTGTGCACTCTAATACATACTGGCCATGTCATGTACATGCTACATGACACACAATTTTGTTTCTAAAACATCTTTGCCTACTGTGCACTCTTACATGCACTAGCCATGTCATGTACCCAATTATTTCCAAGTATCCTTTGAAAACATCATGCGCCCTAGGGTGCACCATGTACCCAGTTTGACTATCACTCTAGACTACCACCTAAATATAGGTCAGGGTTGGCGGGAACGAGGGAGGGGCGGGGAGGCATCCCCAGCGGGGATACCGAGGCAGCGGGAGGAAGGCCACTGCCAGGCCAAGTCAGCTGTACTAGTTTTAGGGAATGGACACAAACCTTACCAGATGTGGTCGAAGGGCAGATGGTCCATCAGGAGGCGGCAGAGAGGAGCAGTTCATGGCCTCACCGGCTCTGGTGGCAGTAGCAGCCGGCTGATCACCATTACAGTCTGGCGCCCATCAGCTGGCTGTCCGGCACATGTGCACCACCCACGGCCTTAACGACAGAGTACACCTCTGGCCACAGGAGAAGAACAACGAGACGTCCTTGCACGTCAACGACTCAGGCGAGAAAGACAAGCATTGATGTCACTCCTCACGACCAAGTACACTGCGCAGTGCGCACACGAGACAGCTATCGTGGTGTCCGTCCGGAATCCGGCTTCGTTCCAACTTTGGATTCGGATTATTCATGTTTGGACTGCATTGGTTTTAATATATATACACCATGATGGGTATTTTATCATCTGAGGTAAAGCAACATTATAATGAACATGTCCACGACCTCCTAGCTTCGCTCATTTCACCAGTTCACTACGGTTTTCAATCCTCGCCTTCTGTTCTTGAATATTACCAACCACCGCTTGTTTTATGTTTGGCCATCCTTTGACATCGCTAGACAAATATTTTAACTCATACGACAGAAACAGCAGAAATAATGATTCACGATACCCGCCATGTTCACGAGGAACCACCTCAACCAAGGAATGTAGACGATATGTAGAATTCTTGACCTCCACCAAACCATGGATCCCTGGTGGGTCACACTGCACCATGCTACACAGAATGCCTTGGATCACAACTTTAGATGGATCCCCCATGAATAGAGGCATCTTAGTGGGGGGTCTGCACTCCAGCAAGGGAGGGAGACAAATCCCACAGCTCCTCTCCTCTCGGCCCGGGAGTCGAATCCTCATCCTCTCAGCTGTGAGCCAATGGAACGTGTTGCGTGACATGTCTCAACTTACTCATCTCAAGGAAGCTCAAGTCTGTAGCTTCCTTGGATTTAAACCATAATTATGATCTCTAAACTCTACAGAGAGAATAGCTGGTACGGCTAGAGTCCAGAAAGATTCGCATGACACACACACACATACACACACTTGATGACAATCAAACAAGCTAGCAGTAAAAAAGGCACATTTATTTCATTCTTAAAAACATGGTAACAATGAAGTGACATGTTGATGCCTGGCGGACACATTGCCTCATTTGCTCCTAGAAAAATATGCTTTACACATCATTACCCACTGTTGGGCCAAAACTACTCTCTCTCTCTCTCTCTCTCACCAATGAGCAAAATATATCTGATTTGCCACCGGACATGAATACAACTACATATCTATAATTACACACACACACACACGAACACACACATTAATTAAAGCCCAGCATGGTCTTGATGATAATGAAAAGGATAATAAAATAAAAAGTTTAATGAGTGATCATAAAGTATGCATGAATTTTCTTGTCTTTCAGCACCATAAATGCCCAGAAAAAAATAAGATAAATTATGAAATACACACACACACACACACACACACACACACACACACACACACACACACACACACACACACACACACACACACACACACACACACACCCCTCATTTGTCCCATGCAGAGATGAAAAGATGTACATTTATTTCCTTTTCTTCATCGTGTCACTCATGAGCAGGAGGTAAATTCCCTACAAGGCAGAGGTGCAGGAAGTGGCTGGCCACCAGAGGGGAAGACAGGAGCATTGTCAAGGAGGCAAGCCTAGCTGATAACAAAGGCTTGTGCCAAAGCTAACCAATTTATAATTGTCGTGAGGCTTCTTGGCTGCTCCAGTGACTATGAGTGTCACACCAGCTGTCACCTCACCCCAGGACTGCCTCCACACAGCACAGCCTGGAGTTAGGCCATGTTCATTCATCCTGTTGGTCTAGTCTGGTCAGAGGTCATGTAATTTGCCACACTCACTCCCAGTGTTTAGCATTTCCCTCAATCTTAACTCCTGTGACCTCCTTAGCATCTGTCACCTGTTATATTTGTGAGGAGAGTCTGTGGATTATTGGACTTAATACTAAGGGAAAATGTTAAAGACAATGGGAAAAAATGTGGGACAATAAAACATTTTTGACTGATAACACCACCATGCACAGGTCTCACATACACCTGCTGAGCAAGGCATAAGGGGAATAGCACTAGGATTCCCATCAAAACATTCAAGGTACACAACTCTTTACCCATTGAGCTATGAGTACAATGATAGCTGTAGCCCAAGAGGAGTTTGGTCAACCTTCAGTGTTCAATCACTAAACTTCCCTAACAGGACTGCCTCATTGTCTCAGCAACTGTGGTACTCCCAACATCTGGATCTGCCAACAAATAAGCTCATGTGGTGCCAGTTAACATCCATCCAGCACATACTCATCCAGAATGGCCCACACAGCTGCCAGACAGTCACACGCTTGAGGCTTCCCATCACCACTGTGAGGTCCAGACAGGCAGTAAGCAAAGACCAGGACTAACAACCCTCTTGGTGAAAACCTAAAAATCAAAATACCTAAAACAGATATGTAATACTCTCACTTACTTTCTGTTATCTCTATGTACAATTGGAATACTATTCAATTTATCTGAAAATTGCACCTTCAAGTATTTCTTGGGTTCAGAACCAATTTCAAATTATCAGCTAAAGTGGTGCAAAATCAGCCTATGACCAAAATACAATAACTAATAAATAATGTATAAAACCTTCAATATTCCCCTTCTGAAAAGTATCACAGATTACAAAGAGCATATCCAGGCTGACAAATCTGCTGCTGTGTTGCTTTTGCCACATGTGTGTGTGCATGTTGTCATCACTGACAACAGTTCACACCATACAGCTGCCCCCCCAAGGTCCATCAGTATACACACACACACACACAAGCCACTTGAGCAAAAATACAAACAGATCACCAAGGATCCAGCAGCAGCAACAGTAACAGCAGTTCAGAGGGGATTAAAGTAGGAAACATTTCTGATATCCATTGTCTACCAGCAGTGTGATTTGCCATGATGCACAGAACCATAACCAAGTGGATAAAATATGTGAAGGCTGTATGATATGATGACACACACACACACACACACACACACACACACACACACACACGTGCGTTTCTTGGCAGCTGTGGTAGGGCAGCAGCAGCAGTAGCAGCAGCAGTGATGGTAGTAATGGTAGAGGAGGTGCAGTCAGTCACTCCTCACTCAGTTTTCAGATACGAAGAGCAACTGTGTCCAAACAGTGAGTTGGTCTGTTGGAAGGACACAGGACAATGTCAGTTTTGGATGTGTGGACACCAGGTCAGGTGATGCTGTGTGAGGGAATGGATAGTTTAATTCTCTGTACTTTTTGTGAGAATGTCTGCTTAGTATAGAGATAGATGCACATAAATTTATAAAGCTTGAGACTAAGATGTAAAAAAGTACTGAGAATGTTATTACATTATTATATGAATGAAAGTATGGATGTATATTCCTTGCTCCAGCTGTTGGTGAGTGAATAGATGGCACTGAAATAGTTTAATGTAAGAAGGTGGTAAACCATACTGTTCATCATTTATTTTCTTGCCAAGGAAAATATGGCAAACAGTGAATATTACTCACATTATCAAGAAATATTCAAGAAAGATGGAAAAGAAAGCCCTAGTCTTTCAGTGCCCCTCCACAAGTAAGGGCTCATTCATACCACTCAGTATTGTCTTGCTACTATTTTGTGGCACACTGGCCTAACATCCCATGAACAAAAGGACAACCATAAACAGACCACTCACCAAGTGCTGTTCTGACAATTTTTGGCTTGTTCTGCCAGTACACAAAGAGGAAGTAGGCAGGCACCCCAGAGCCAGTGATGAGCAGGTCCATGCCCACCTCATATGGCCGCACATACAGTGGGAGAAACACCAGGAAGCCACACACCAGCAGGAAGGTGATGGGAACGATGATGTTCACCTGCACAGAGAGGGAGGCGTTGTAGTCTTGTGGCATCTGTGTCCTGTTCTAATTATCAGCATGCCATTTGTCTATATATTTAGTATAATTTCTGTGACAACTATGTCCTCTTTCAGCTACACACACACAGCCTTCTCAGAGCAAAGTGGTTTGTCTGTTGTTCAACAGATCATCATGATAATTATACATTTCAACTATAAATAAGCTCTGAGGAGGTAGTATGTATTGATGTGGTGGTTGTGTGGCAGCAGTGGTGCCTAACTCATGTTGGCGATGCATTTATTGATACATTTTCTTTATTTCTCACTAATTCATCTAGGGTGACACAGCTTGCCTAGTTCAGCTTTCAGTGAACAGACTTAATGAAACAGGTTTTCCTGTAAAGGCAGCCATGAGACCAAGTTGTTGGGGATTGACTCCCTGGGCCAGCACTCTCACACAGCAGGCCATGATTCATGAAACTGGTAATGCACCAGTGTGGGGTTTTCACCTCTCCTTTCAGATCAATTGCTGTTGTTCCCAAGTAACATCCTATTCTTTTTCTCCTGCTAACCCTATTTTTTTCCTGCTTCTCCTCTTTCAGTCTTTTTTTCTTATCCTGTTATTCCATCTTCTTCCATTGCTCCATTTTCTAAGGCTGAATCATCATCATAATCCCATTCCCATATTGAGTTGTGAGAAACACACACACACACACACACACACACACACACACACACACACACACACACACACACACACACAACAAATAAATAAATAAACAAATAACAATAAATGAATAAAAAAAATATATATAAATAAATAAAAATAAAACCACAGGCAGATCATAATCACAGCCACCACTGCTGTCTGGTGCTCACCTTGATGGGCCGCTCCATGTCAGGGTATTTCCAGCACATGTACAGCAGAATGGCGATACTGCACAGGATGAATGAACTCTCTACAAAGCTGGCGTAGTCAATGAGGCGGTAGATGTCCGTGGTGGAGAGGTAGACCAGTGACAACAGGCCCTGGAAGAGGAAGGAGAGGAGGTGGAGGTGAGTCTTTGTGAATATTCCAAGCTGTGGTTAAAATGGAATGCCTTGTCAACCTCTCATTCGGTAAGACAAACTGTTAATGACTGAGTGAAGGAGAGCATGAAGGGGCATTACAGGCAGTTGTGCCAGATCTCATCATGTGGGGCTGTGGCACCAGGTACTTTGAACTAGTCCCACATGCTTTTGTTCTGATACAGAAGGTGATTACAAGAAAATAATAGACAAACTGCATTTAGACAAATATTCACTTTTAGACGCACCAAGCTAACTAAACATTCCAACCTAAATTTATTTTCTTCATTTGTGAGGATGTGTTCTGTCTGACTGAATAATATATAAAAACTGTGTGTTTGTGTGTGTGTGTGTGTGTGTGTGTGTGTGTGTGTGTATGTAAATCTATTAATAACTCGAGGAAAACTCATCAATCACTTTTCATACAAATACATCAACTTGGAAACTAAAGACTGATGAAGTTAAGAACTAAAAAATGTTTGTGTAGGTAAGCAATAATGTACACATAAGTACATTCACTTCCATACTTCTTTCCATCTGTCAAAATATTAGCTCACACTGCACATCCTGAGGGGACACCATAAGAACCATGATGCATGCTCACACACACACACACACACACACACACACACACACACACACACACACACAGTAGTAGTGGTAGTAGTATTTTACTGACAAAAAAAACATTGAAAATAACAAAAAATTATGTTGTTTTTGTCCAACTTCAAAAGAAAGGTGTCACACATACTGTTTTAAAATACATAAAAGCCACAGCAATGAATCTGTTAATGACAATAATAAAAAACCTATAAACACACACACACACACATAGCATTGCACAATGTCTTACCAGGAAGATGAGAGAAGACATTGGAGTGTTGCATTTGCAGTTGATGAGAGCAAGGTTGTCTGGGAAGTGGCCTTGTCTTGCACCCACGAAGCACAGCCTATTGGAGTGTTGCATTTGCAGTTGACGAGAGCAAGGTTGTCGGGGAAGTGGCCTTGTCTTGCACCCACGAAGCACAGCCTATTGGAGTGTTGCATTTGCAGTTGATGAGAGCAAGGTTGTCTGGGAAGTGGCCTTGTCTTGCACCCACGAAGCACAGCCTGTCAACATCATTAAGCTGGTGAGTGGGGTATTACTACCAGTCATAACTTGTGCTCTAAATCTGACAGAGAGTAGAGGGAGTGTATGAAAGGAATGGATTGTGGAGCTCATGGAAATCTTGCAATCAAGTATATCTAAATTCTTGAATAAAGTGGATTCTCTGTTAAAATAAATAAGATAACTTTAGAATTGAACTCCATCATCATTAGTGGTTATAACTGAAGCAGGAAATCTCTTAATATAGCACAGTGGTATTTTCACCAAACACTACAGCTATTCATATATGACAGAAAACCTGAACGCAGGAGTATAACACCAGATGTGAGTCTAGGTATGAGAGAGAGAGAGAGAGAGAGAGAGAGAGAGAGAGAGAGAGAGAGAGAGAGAGAGAGAGAGAGAGAGAGAGAGAGAGAGAGAGAGAGAGAGAGAGAGAGAGAGAGAGAGAGAGAGAGAGAGAGAGAGAGAGAGAGAGAATTTTCTTATGTTTCTTATAATTGATGGATGACAATGAAAGATAGAAATAGATGTGTCAGTATGTTCCCTGCATGGACTGCCACATGTAGGCCTGATGGCTTCTTTTATAAGTTCTCTTAGTTTTCTTAATTGTGTTTTGAATTAAGAAAGCCTAAATTCCTCAGTCAAAAAGAGCTAGACAATCCTGAAGTGAAGTAGTATGCATTTGTGGTTATGATGAGTCAAGTGTATGAGAGGAAGAGCAGTCAAATTTTCTCCAGACCCTGATGTTGATGCCTTGCCTTGCCTATCTACCCTGAAGGATAAAACAAGCCTGGTATAGAGATAGATAGCCTGAGATGTGTGGATGTAGTGGGATTTAGCTAGTTTTCCCTATCTAAGAGCAGGTGGTCAGGAAGAGTGATGAATCAGCTGGGAAAATTATATATATATTACATCAACAAACAAAATAGGTGGTGAATAGATGAAAATAGATCCGAAATGCTAGCAGGAGCAACACCCACCTGGAGGAAGTCATGATGTGCACTGAGAGACCACCAAAGGCTGAGAGGGCCACCAGCAAGGGCATCACCCAGCTGCTGCTGCTCATTAGACGGTCAGCAAAGGTCTGTCATCAAGGCAACAACAACAACTAAGGTTATGTTCTGTAACACTGACCATTAGCTTGGATAGCGTGTGATAAAATTATTAAAAAACAATGGGGAGAAAATTTACAAAGGTAAGTAATTTTCATATTATATAATGCTTGAAGTCTGCTGCTGCTAGATAAGCCAAACTTAATATTAATGATAATTCCTGATTATTGTCTTTTCCTCTAACATAAATACACTATGGTATACTAATAGGAGAACCAAAATATCTAAGCTATTACATATAATTGTAAAGTTTAAAGAATGGACTCAAAACACTAGAAAAGTCAGAGCAATGTCTGCTATAATTACGTTCTCTATAAAAGTAATTACCGAATGATCTAACTTATCTATCACTTGTGCCACAACAGTCACATGGTGCCATCAACAACACAATGCAAATTACTCATGGAAGCTGTCAATGGTGTACTCACAACAGCAATGGCATCAGAGGCCAGCATGTCGAGGGGAGAGCACAGCCAGGCAGGCAACATTGGCCATCACGTAGACCAGCGTCACCAGTGGCAGGGAGATGTAGATGGCCCGGGGCAGGTTACTGTGGGCAGGGTGTGATGTTAACAGGACTGGTGGTGACTGGTGGTGATATCTGATCATTGAGTTCCTTGTATTTCTCAAAATTAATTATGTACTAACAGGACACAACCTTCACAATGTTGCTCATATTCTAGTGAAGCTGTTCTTAATTATTTCTTGTGAAGATGTAATATATAGAAAACCTATAATGTGAACAAGATATTACTATTTCCTTCACATAAATTTATACAAAAATAGTTATACAGAATCCAAGGAAGGAACAAAAATACTTTATGAGGAAAACACTGTAACCAATGAAACAATATTTGTCACTCCAACAAAGAAATCAAAATAATACAAAAAAAGAAAGGAAATCTGCATTCATGATACCTTTAGGTGGCATGTTAATTTGGTACAAAGACATATAGATCATTTGCAAAATATACAAGTCCAAAATGGAAAAAGATGATTCACATATTACGATTTATAGATAACAGATAAAAAGCAAAGGTATATGCTTAAAAAGATAAACCATTCTGTCACAACTCTACAAAGAAGTATGCTCTCCACTACAAAACAGCAAGAAATTAATCTATCATAAATGAGCGAGGTAAACCTGACTAGAGCTTGAACCCAAATCTGACAACCCAAAAGGACAAGTTTTTACTGCTTGGACCATAAAGGGAAGCACCTCACAGTCAGTCCTGCTTTGCCTTGTGTTTGTGTCTTGTCACAGTAAAGCTTGAGGCAAGGCCTACAAACCAGCTGGTGTGAGTGGCAGTGTGGTGCCAAGTGAGGGAGAGACGGTACTCACACAAATGGGTTCTTCAGCTCCTCCGTCATGAAGTTGAGGTAGTTCCATCCAGCATAGAAAAATATGCCTGAGTAGAAGGAGACAGCTATCTCGCCTGGCTCAGTGCTGGTGCCCTGGAAGGAGTTGTGAAAGTTCCCAGTGTTGCCTGAAAAGTGGAGGTGAAGATTATTATGATGTAGATTTTTTTTTTTTTTCTTTTTGTACTTCAGAAAGACTATTAAGAATTTTTAATGTGTTCTGGAACTTGGATTTTTCACATATTGACTGTAAAGAATCAATAAAAGCACAATAAAGCAAAGTTCTATGCATAAAAATGGCTTACTAACAAGACTTAAACAAGGGTTAAAATAGAAAGCCATAGGAAACATGAACACATATAACTGAAGGCACTAAAGAATGATTAGATTGGTGTGCTACTACAATTAACAAGATTTCACAACAGGATCAATCAAACTTGCTATGTGAGGTCTCAGACAAATATGATTTTGTTCTATCCCTACAAAAAATAAAGTAAACATCAGTCTTTTAAATATACTTAATAGCTATGGGATACAAGACTCCCCAAAATTAATATAATGTAGACTGACACCTGACTGACTGACTGGCTGATGGCATTGCAGTGAAGGGCAACGCTGCTAAAGACACATTGACTCACTCACTCACTGGCTCACTTGTTCAAACACTCACCCATGCAAAGGTGGACGATGCCAGCAATGATGACAATGAGCAATGCACCAATCTTGGTCACCATGAAGAAATCCTGCAGCTTGGTGGTGACTCCTACATTCCAGCAATTCAGTGCTGTCAGGAAGCCTGGATGGGGAGGACACAGTGACAGTCAAATATTAAAAAACTACACAACTCTAAACAGAATAAGAAATAATAAACAATGACTTTCATTATTACAGAGAACCATAATATACATAATATAGTAAATCTGTCAAAAGAAACTCTGTATGATGTAATATTTATAAAAGCATAAGAACTGGTCAAAACCTTTTTAATGTGTTTTTTGATGGACCACAACCTATAATGTATATATATACTGTATATATTTTTCTTGGTGCAGTAAAAAATATCTATATATCTAAAGATGAAAAGATGCTAGAATTATAAGAATGAAAAAAAAATAAATATATATATAAAAATAAATAAATAAATAAAACAATGTGTGTGTGTGTGTGTGTGTGTGTGTGTTTACCTAGTTTACCTAGTTGTGGTTTATGGGAGGGGAGTAATCTCATAATATCCTATCTCTGTATATATCCAGTTTGGTCTTAAAAGCATGGACAGTTGTAGAGCGGGGATTGGTACAGAAACTTGCAGACAGGTGCCGTGAGTTTATTTGCGGGCGCTGTTCACAGGCGCAGTTAGATTCCCCAGACACGGTCACAGCAAGTATACAACAGAGGCCTGCCAACAACCAATTAAGTGAATACGAAATCCTACACGAATTTAGCGGACACATCACAAGCTGTAATATAAACATGGTCTGGAAATATTATACTAATCCAACTCCATAGAAAATCATGTTTCTATTAAATATCACCAACAAGGTACATTCACAATAAGTACTTAACAAGATCACCCAAATACTTTTAACTGTAGTCACATACACTTACATGTTCATCAAAGTTAATACTAAGTAAATATATCATAATCACAATACCATCATAATACAAAGTGCTTACCCAAACTCCAGGTGGTGCTTAAATCACAATAAAGGAAAACCATTGCAGGCGTGGGTGTGCGATGTTTTAGGTAGGCGTCCAGTCAGCCGAATGACCGAGCAGAGTTGCCAGGTCGTGGACTGATATCCCGCGCCATTCCATCCCAAAACCCGCCCAAAACCCGCGACCTCGGTCACAAAAAACAGCCCAAAAGCAGCCCAAAATTAGAATTATCAGTAGTATGATGCTCAAGACGACTGAGACGTATAGCTATATCATAACAGGAAAAAAAATATTTGACAAATTATGTACCTTTATTAACATTAATGCCTACCTAATTATACTTTACATGCTAGAGTATATTAACATACATGCTATATGTTTATTTTCAGTACATTTATACATCAGGCACCTCAACATACTCATGCTCATCAACATTGGTATAGATGTCCTTTGTGAACATTGACAGCATTTCCTGTGTGGGGTCGAACTCCCTACAACACATGTTGTTTCTATTCATGAATGCACGTACATGTAATGTGTTTTCTAGACTCTTGTGTTGCATCCTGTTCCTAAGTTTATTCTTTATCAAGTTCATTTGGGAAAAAACCCGTTCAACAGAGGCATTGCTAATGGGCAGCGAAAGCATGGACAGAGCAAACTGCCCTACCTCCTTAAAATCCCGCTCCCCTGAGGCGTCCTGGTGGCTGTGAACAGTTAACCAAAACTTTTCGGAGTCGTTTATCACATCTTTTGGCCAGCTGACAGTTGCAAGTCTTTGCCACTGCCCGTCGAGCTTACCAATATCCCCCGAATATTTTGGTAAGAAAGACAGCTCCTGCAGTCTTGGTTTCCTCACTCCGAGAACGGTTTCTGGGGTCAGGGCATCCAAGCTCTGGAGATGGTTAATATTTGATAGAAGCCTTTGCTGCAGCTCCTGAAGAAGCTTCATCAGGAAGTCACGCCCGTGCTTCTTAACGGTGTGAACAATTCCGCTGTCCAACCTGCTCTGACCCAGTTCGATGTAGAACTTCACACCGAAGTCCACAGCTTCCAGCGGCAGATGGTTCCGTTCGTCGTTCACCTATAAATATAATAATAATAATAATAATAATAATAATAATAATAATAATAATAATAGATGTGAAGAACCGAAATGAGAAGAGGGAAGGAAGAGAGAAGAGCTAGGATAAGATTAGAATAGGAAGAAGGGAGGATAAGGAGGGGAGACGTGAATGTTTACTCCTACACCGACCGTTATCAGGGCCCATTAACAACATGTCAGAGCAGCTCCTCGTCTAATAGGAATAGGTTGAAGGTCAGCCTCGAAGAAAAACAATAGCCTGAGTACATAGAGTTGTGCCAATGCTGTGAGACAACAATATAACAATACTACTACTACTACTACCGCTACTACTACTACTACTACCACTACCACTACTACTACTACTACTACTACTACTACTACTACTAATAATAATAATAATAATGTTTAATGATTTGAAAAAGTGGCAATAATGGCACTATAGTCTGTTCATTTTATGAAATCCGTTCAAGGTGGGGCACATTCTGGAATTCCCATGAGTGCGACCGCCAATTATCAGATTAACAGTACAGACCCACCACCCACCTGTTAATCTCTCTCTCTCTCTCTCTCTCTCTCTCTCTCTCTCTCTCATTATTATTATTATTATTATTATTATTATTACCATTATTATTATTGTTACTATTATTATTATTATTATTATTATTATTATTATTATTAATCAGGTAGTGTGCAAAAAAAGTCGATATTAATCATAAACAAATACTACTACTACTACTACTATACTACTACTACTACTATACTATTACTACTACTACTACTACTACTACTACTACTACTACCATTATTCGTAATATTATTACAGAAAACTAAATCGTGTTAAATAAACACATTTGCTACTTACATCATAATCTGCCACAGCTTTCCACGTGCAGAAAGTTCGCGGCATCATGAGTCGCTGGAGAATGGACTTGTAGAGGGACATCAAATCTTCCAGGAGTCTGTTGGCATTGCACCGGTCTGACTCAAACAATTTGTTAACCCGGTTGACCTGGGACACCACAGGCTGCAGAAAAGCCAAGTACAACTTGTTGGCAGGATCTGAGTACATCTGGTACAACAAATCGGCAGTGTAGTTCTTCTCCTCCTCATCTTTGGATATCTGGAAGAAGTTACATATTATTATTATTATTATTATTATTATTATTATTATTATTATTATTTTATAACTACTTTATGAAGTATGTTATCTTAGACAATGTAATACCTACTTAAGGTTAATCTCTCTCTCTCTCTCTCTCTCTCTCTCTCTCTCTCTCTCTCTCTCTCCCTCCACACACACACACACTAAACAATCAGAGGTTAAGGGGATGGGCAAATGCGTATATACAAGTAATTCAAGTGGGTTACATGAACGATAATTAACTTACCTCAAAATGGAGTTTCAGCTCATCATACTGCTCCAGAATCCTTGTTATACATGGTGCAATAGCCAGCCATCGCGTCCCTGACAACTTCAGCAACTTCAGTGGTTGTTCTCCCACGTTGATTGTAGAATAGAGTTCTGCATACTTTTGTTGACGAAGCGTGCTGTGTGAAAAATATCTATATGTCTGTGACACCATGAATTCAAGGTGAGAGGGCAACTTTCGCATTGCATATGACGTACATAAATGCAATGAATGACATATGCATTTGATGTGTGTCACGTGTGGGTTTAATGCACAAAATCTTGACATAACAGAGTTGTGTGTCCCGCACATAGTGTTGCATCCATCAGTTGCCAAACCATTGCATTTTTTGACGTTCAGTTTGGCATGATTTTCTATGAAGTCAAGTAAAGATGTTGTGACCACCTCAGCTGTGCCCCTTTCCAATTCCACCAAACCCAAGAACGAAGTGATAATTCTCTTCTTTGAGTAGCTGGGATAGCGAACAACAACACACAGTTTCTTTTTTGTGGTGATGTCTGTGCTTTCATCAATTATCAATGAGTAATCATTATCACCGATATCACTGCATAGTTCCTTCAGCATAGAGGGTCCCAGTACTTTGTTTATAAGTGCTGTGCACTTCGTTCTATGTAGTGAGATTTCCTTATTTGAAATTTTTCCCACAACTTCAGCCAGGTGATCAATAGTGTTTATGCTTGAATGGCAAGCAATGTGAGCTGCTAATATCAGTTCACAAATTTTCATGCTGTTATTGGCATTTGTTTTTCTAATGCCGGATTGAAATAATGTTCTCATGTTTGAAAATGGGGCTGCATTTTTTCTGTGCTTTTCAGTTGAGCTATGACTGACAAGGTCACTGTGATGGGCTCTAATTGTTGTTTTGCAGAACTTGCACGCTGCAACAGAGTCATCACCAGGCACACCAGAAATCCATTCTCTGAGACCATCTTCTTTTTCCCATTCTTTCTTGTATTTCTTGCCGTACTTAGCCCACTTGCCCATTTTCACTGCACGACAGAGAGTAAACTGTTTCTGATAGCCAAGGTGCTGGTTGTGACTGTGTGGTGGTTGAAGAGAGACTGCTGGCTTCATCATCATACTGTCCAGGTCACGGGGATAGGTCATGCGACGGTGTTAACGAGGTCGTGCCCTCATGATAAATACTGATAATCCCCCTGGGGAGAGGGGAAAGAGGTCACACCCAGGCAGATGGCCAGGCGCGTCAGGTATCGTCACCTGACAACACACCTGGCGTGGCGCTGTGCCTGAGCTTGTGAAAAAACGATATAAAATAATTTTTCCAATATAAAAAGCCCAAAATACCGCGTACTACAATAAAAACAGCCCAAGAAACCGCCAACCCGCGAATACCATTTTCTTCCCGCCAATTAGAGACGTCGCAGTGAGGCTGGTAGATACCTATCAGCGCCAGCATTTTTAATTGTCTCCGATTTCGTGGTGCAAAGGGGTGACTTAGCCAAATTTGAAATCGATGTGCAGGAAAAGTACAGCATGAATTGCTGCACAAGTGTATCTAAAATTAAAAACATAACCCTTAATATTAATATTCATACTTACTGGTGTATGATAAGGCTTTGTTAATTGAATTATAAGATAAAACTAAAAATAGGTAATGAATTTTTTTTAAGTAAGTATAAACAGTAAAAATAAAAGGATGTTGACTTCGGCTTGTGCATTTTATCTGGGAATGTTGAAAAATATCAGATATCACTGACACGTCCTGTATATGAAAGTAATCAGTGAAATAAAAAAAAGAACAGCACCGCTGGCGGACGTACGACGTACTTATCTTGATCATGATTCTTCAGTTAAAGAAAGTGCCGCGCGCCGTTAGGGAGTGTAAAGTGTAAACAATAGCCTCTCAGTTTTGCCGATACAAAGGCCTTTACTTTGCTTTACTATATCCAGAATAGGGTATAGCTCGTTCTTTCAAGAATTTTCTTAATTCCGCTGTAGTCCATGATTGTGGCGGTGATGTATCCATTGTGCAGGGTAGTCGAGTGTCTGTGTTTAGGTTTGCTCGCTGCCCAAGTACCCGAGGATAGTGATCGTACCGCAAAAATAAAGTCTCTGATACAAAATTATATTTTCTTTACATTAAATGGATTTGCCTGTTGTTTAGTACATGGAAATGCAAGTATATATTAGTATACTTCCATTGAGGTCAGTAGAAAATTACAGATTGCCTGCCTTGATACACTTATAGGCTCTTTTAAGAATATTATCTGAAATTATGAATAGAAGCTCAAACAATGTCATGTGCTGTCAGTTATCACGAAATTAATTGACTTAAAATTCAGACGCATTACTGTGCAACGATACACCTTTGTAAGCTTGTAAAACCTTGCCCCAAAAAGTATTTATTTTCCGGCGAGAATTAAAAATTCTGGCGCTATCTGGTATCAAAACGCTCACTGCGACGTCTCTAATTCCAATGAAAAATAGCCCAATTGGGCGGGAAAACCGCGGTTTACACCTCACTGGGTA
>NC_087196.1:205000-272500 GCF_035594125.1 Scylla paramamosain
ATGGTGTTTTTTACGGTTCTATTGACAGATGAATAAGATTTCTACATTACTGACAGGAGTCTTGAGAATCCGGTTAATCATCTCTGTGGCCTCTGAAAAATAGTCGTGGTGAGAAAGCAAAGCGTTTCAGAATACGGACCATTATAAGGATATGTACTAGGCAGCATTGTATGTTTTGCTTATTGCCGTGCGTGTTTTGATATAAGAATGCGTCAGGGGAAAGGCAACGCCATCAATAACAAAGTTAGCGTCACGAAGAACTATAATAACAGACTGAATCATGACAAGACGTAAAATGTAAAAATAATAAATGAATGTATGATTGAATGAATGAATGAATGAGTGGATGAATAAATAAGTAAATAATGAATACTAAACGATAAGAAAAGAATGAGAGAAGAATGTTAGCGGGAAAGGTTTACGTCTCTCGTTTGTATGTATAGGCTGTACTGCGCTCGCTGCCCAGACGGATCGAACCGCGTCCACTCACTCCCGCAGACTTGTGTGGCGGGCGGTGGCGACGGTGGCAGGGGCGGCACACTCATCCAGGCACACTGTACGCTTCTCAGCAGAAACGAAATTACGGGTGATAGATTAGATCCTGCTATAATTATGTGTTATTTGGATGATGACGATGGTCTTACTAACCACATGACGCGTCCAGATTCAGTGACAGTTATTTACTGAAGGCTACATTTATCTCTAGGGCAATAATTACGTGCTGGCGAGATCTGTGGCCCGTGTTCAGAAACGCTCTGCTCTTTCACCACGATTATTTTTAAAGGTTACAAAAAATTCTTTCTCCTGTTAATAATGTGGAAATCTTGTTAATCTGTCACTAAAACCATAGCCAGTATCCTTAAAAACCCGTGTAACTTCAATTAGAGTCTTTTGAAAGTAGTGGAGGTGCAGCGCAGAACTGTTTCAATATGTGGTCTTATGCACTAAAATCACAATTATTGACATGACATCGCCGCCGTGAGTGAGGTGTTGACTTGTGGTCACTTTGAGGACCGCACAGAGCCATTCCTGTGTCCTGTGCTGCAGTCCCCACGCCACTGTTACGCCAGGCGAAACGCAATTGCAGGTAAAATTACGATGAATGAGAGCATGTTACAATAAAATTTGGTATAATTCTGCTGGCTGTTGTTCCATTGTTAAGTGCGGAAGAAAGCCCCGCTGTCCTGTCTGTCACGTGACACCAGCACCACCACGCGAATAGACCGTATTCAGAAACCCTTTTGTGCCGCACCTCAACGACATTCAAAAGGCTCTAGTTGAAGTGACACGGATTTTTAAGAGTGTTTTTATAGTTTTAGTGAGATACTAACGGGATTTTTACGCTATAAACAGGAAAAAAAAAAAAAAAACACTCTTGAGGACCCAGCTAATCATGTGGTGAGAAAGCAAAGCGTTTTAGAATACCGGCCAAATTGTACCATGGTTTAGAGTCCGTGCTCAAGGCCGAGCCACCGGAACAAGGCGAGCAAGTGTGGACTAAACTCAGCTGTGTGACATCCGCTCAGCACCCCAGCTGCGTCAGATTTCCCGGCAAAAACAAGGGCAATCGGCCAATCAGAACGTCGCGTCGTGTTCCAGGCCTCAGATAACAACCGCAACGAAACTCTAAAAAAAAAAAAAAAAAAAAAAAAAAACGCCTTCCATAATCTATGAAGGCGGATGGGGAGGGGAGAGAAAGACGTCCCTAGTCCCCCACCCAACCCTCGCCACCTGCAGGCACCACTTGGTTCATGCAGACAAATGAGGTCAACTGGCGCGGGAGGCGTGGTGAAGCTGAGGCGCGACAGAAGGCGGGAGGCAGGATGGCGGTGATGGTAGCCAGCTGGTGGAAGTAAGTGGCAGGGAAGAAGCAAAATATAAGGAAAGTAAGAGTGACAAGGAGGAAGGAAGTAATCTGGTGAACTTGTAAGCAACAGCACGACATGGCGGTGGAGTCTTGGTTGTTGCCACAGAACGCCAACAACAATGAAGGATTTTTTTTTCTTTTCTTCCCACGCCGTTTTCCTGTAGCTAAGAATTACTGTCATGTACGGGGCTGTCTTCATCTGCTCTTATCAAGGTACATACATACACACGTTAAATGTTAATACGCACTTCTGACTGGAGAGAGAGAGAGAGAGAGAGAGAGAGAGAGAGAGAGAGAGAGAGAGAGAGAGAGAGAGAGAGAGAGAGAGAGAGAGAGAGAGAGAGAGAGAGAGAGAGATTTCAGGTAACCATTTCAACATTACATATACTCCAAGCAGCTAAAAACAATAAAAAATAAGTGTATTCCTTCATATCGCCCATTCATAATTTCTCTTCGTCAGTGTCGGTTTTCCCTGTTCCCTGTTCTCCCTTCCTTGCGTTTCGTTATTCCGTTTTTCACATCTTGTATCCTTATTCTCCTACTCTCTTTCCTCTTTCCTCCCTCCTTTTCCACTTTTTTACTATATTTTCTTCCTCAGTCTCGACTTTGTTTTCCTGTGTTTCCTCTTTCTCTTCCCTTCTTTCGTCTTGACTCAAAGTTTCCTTCTTTTCTTACCCATTTTCCCTTCAATTCAGTTCTCTTTATTTTTCTTCGCACCAGTATTCGTGTCAGTTTTTATTTCCTCTCTTTGCAGATCTCTTATTTCTTCAAGTTTTCTTCCTTCGTATCAAATTAATTTTCCACTCTTTCCTACATATCTCCTTTCTCAGTTGCATCACTCGCCACCTCACCTTCCCTCACACGGCAAGGCAGAGGAGTAGTCGTGCGCACCTCAGTATGTCCTGTGAGCGACTGGAGGGTGGAGGGTGGATGAGATGTTTATTTCAATGAGGCAACAATGGCGACGATGCCAAGCAGCACACACGTGGAGAGAGAGAGAGAGAGAGAGAGAGAGAGAGAGAGAGAGAGAGAGAGAGAGAGAGAGAGAGAGAGAGAGAGAGAGAGAGAGAGAGAGAGAGAGAGAGAGAGAGAGAGAGAGAGAGAGAGAGAGAGAGAGAGAGAGAGAGACCATAATAGATGTGCGACGTAGGGTGTCATGATAATAAAGAAGAAAAATGCTTAGCCCTGACACACCTTCACCCACAACGTACAAGTATACACAATAGCTTAAAGTCGAGTAACTCCTAATGTGCTCTGCGTTTTCCTTTAATCCTTTAAGACCCGTCTTCAGAAACACTCTGCTCTCTCATCACGACTATTTTCAAAGGCCACAGCAATGACTAGCCAGGTTCTCAAGAGTGTTTCTCCCGTCAGTAATGTAGAAATCTTGTTTATTTATCACTAGAACCATAAAGACACCCTTAAAAAAAATAGTGTAACTTCAAATAAAGCCTTTTGAAAGTAGTGGAGGTGCGGCGCAGAAGTGTTTCAGAATACAGACCTAAATTTTCTGCTCAGATAGGCTCTTAGCAGGTCACGGGCTGGGTGGGGGCTGATGGAGACCTCTTGACACCGTGGAAGAGAGTGCGGTATAAGGACCCCTGACCGTGATTAAACATACTACTCAATCTGACCTCATAACATCCTTCTCAGACACATTCAGTCCATGCAAGTCGGTCCTCCTCGTGTCAGCCACCCCCGCCGTGCGTCACACTGGCCGTGTTCTGCCACGCTTTGTGTTCTCATCACGACAAATTGCAAAGGCCACCAAGATGATTTTCCGGGGTTTTCATGGGCACTTTTTCTCACCGATGATGCAAAGCCCTTGTTGAACTTTCCCTAGAACCATGAAAACACTGACGTACAAGCCTGGTAACTTCCACTGCAGCCTATCATGACGAGTAGAGATATGCTGATCGAGGCGTTTTGAGGCTGTAAGACCGTATTGTGAAACACATCTGCGCCGCACCTCCACTGCTTTCATAAGGCTTGAGTTGAAAAGACGGGCATTCAGTGACGGTATTATTGCGGCTCTAGTGACAGATTAACAAGATTTCTACATAAGCATCTGGATAAACACCTTTGAAAATAGTCGAAGTGAGAGCAGAGCGTTTCAAAATTACAGACCTATGAGCCCATTCACTAACACGCGCGCACACACCCCAGTCTGTAAACACACAAACGCCTCACGTTATCAAAGGCACCGGTATCTCGGGTATCGCCGCATCATCAGGGACGTTACACATTAATAACAGACACCACTGCGTAGAATTCGTGACAGTATGTTGGCACGAGTACCTACGCATTATTATTTCTGTTACTATATATTATGTCTTAATATAGATGATGGGAGTGTGGAGGAGGAGGAGGAAGAGAAACACACGAGGACAAACGGAAGCAGACATGTTTGACTATCTGACTATCTAACATGCAATAAAATAGGATAACCAAGACGAAGGCTCCTCCCCACCCACTGCTCCCTCCACCCAGGACGGATAGTAAAAAAAAATATATATAAATAAATAAATTAATAAATAAATAAATTTATTAATTAATAAATACATATATATATATATATATATATATATATATATATATATATATATATATATATATATATATATATATATATATATATATATATATATATATATATATATATATATATCATGTAATAATGAGAAACTAATGAAATTTTATATTGAAAAGACATTGTAAGTACCACTATTCCTACTTTTTTTCAGTCAGCAAGAACTTCAGTAAAGCAACGAAAGGAGGAGGAGGAGGAGGAGGAGGAGGAGGAGGAAAGGAAGAAGGAGGAAGAGAAAGGACGATCAAATATATATGTCGCATATACAGGCTTGTCAAGCGAGAGGTGACTACACAAGCCACGCACACGCACGCACACACGCACGCACGGACACACACACGTCATGTGCCCAAAAGACGTGCACAGAAGCAAGAAAGAAAGGGTCACAGCCCCACGAATCCAGCATTCTGCACTTCTTCAGTTGGGATCATATTGGATGATTTTTATTAAACTCCAAGGCTGCTCTCTGCCAATCGGTGAATTACGTAGTGCCATATAAAATCCTCGCTTGAAAAGTCTTCAATTTTATATAATTCTGAGCTACAATGGAGTATTTCTGTGATTAACATTAGATTATTTTTATTAAGTTAAATAGCTGTTCTTTTACAATTATGTTACGTATTGTGTGTAGTAAAATCCTGCGCTTAAAATTCTCTACTTTTATGCAACTCTGCGCTACAATGGAATATTTAGCCCTCTCCCTAATTACCAGTCACTCTGAAATACCTTTAGTTGTTCTCTGAACTGGGAAGAAAATGCAAAATATATTCTTTTTCATCGTTAATTTTCTTGTAGATGGTCATAAAGACTTCACGCATTGCTTTTGGTGCTGCTAATTGTTCCGTGTAGCAGTGAAAGGGTTAAACAGGTTCCAAGAGGCCGCTTGAATTCTACAGCATGCAACACACAAACAAGAGTCGTAATTACGGAGGAGTAACCGACAGATGCGAGGCGGCGATAAGTGCGCGGGAGGAAAGGACGTCAGAAACTACACGCGTGGATGGACGAAACTAGAGTGGAGGTACAGTCACGCCTCGTCAAGTAATACAGAAGTGGAAATACAGTGGTGGTCAGTTATGTAATACAGAAGTGGAAGTATACAGTCACTGCCAGTCACCAAATACATCACACTTCCTTCCACCGTGCCTAGCGTTCCTGCCTTAACCTTCACCTCATCGCCTCTGCTCCACCACACTCCCGTCCACCTCAATTTCATCTCCTCTGCCACACCACACTCCCTTCCACCGTGTTTAGCGTTCAGGTCTGTCCCTCAACTCAGGTGTGCTAAGAAACAATCACTTGTCTGGTGTTGCTGAGAGACTGTCAGCATCTGATGGAAGAACGTCACACTGAGGGAAACATGCAATATACGAGTACCTAGTGGAGCTAAAATTTACGTACAGAAGTTTACTCCATTTTTGACCAACACTGCGTGTGCCCAAGAACAAATTAAGAGCACACGAAAAGGGAGATAAATGTACGAATGAATGATTAAAAGTAAAATGAAACGGTGAATAAGAATGTGAAAATAAATAAATAAACAAATAAATAGACAGAAAAATATGTATATTAGAATGTTAAAATGCACAGAAAATTTCTTCTATTAAAAGACAATTTTATCTTCCTTTCGCAGAGAGAGAGAGAGAGAGAGAGAGAGAGAGAGAGAGAGAGAGAGAGAGAGAGAGAGAGAGAGAGAGAGAGAGAGAGAGAGAGAGAGAGGTTGTAGTTACGTCGCGTCACGTCACGGTAGGGGGGAGAGGGGAGGGAAGGGGAGGAAGGGGAGAAGGAAGGACAGTATGCAGTTGTTGATGGGACGGAGGGAAGGGAAGGGGGGAGGGGTAAGTGGATTATGTAAATGTCTAAATAAGTGCCAAGGAATAGTGGTACAGAGCCAAGGCTGCAAGTGCTCTCTCTCTCTCTCTCTCTCTCTCTTCCATTAACTTCATTTTTTTTCTTTTCTTCTTCGTTCGTAAAGAAAAAAAATGGTGTTATTATCGTGTTTGTTCTTCCTTACTTTTTCTCTTCCTCGTATTGTTTTCCATTATTCTTGTTATCTTCGTTTCTTCTTCTTCTCTCTTCTTTCTCTTCAACGTCTTTTATTTTTTTCATTAACTCTCTCACTGCTCTCTTGCCTCCTAATTTATCTTTTATTTCCTGCTACATTATCTCTGCCAGTTATCATCTCTTCTTTTTTTATCTCATTAGCTTAGTTTCCCCCCCCCCCTCTCTCTCTCTCTCTCTCTCTCTCTCTCTCTCTCTCTCTCTCTCTCTCTCTCTCTCTCTCTCTATCCATTTATCCTACATCCTTCATTCTTCATTATCTCTGTCTCTCTTTCCTCTTCAATACTCCTGATTTCATCCTCTACTCGTATTTTCTTTTTTACGTAATTTTATCACCTCTTTACTTTCTCCCTTTTATTCTTCATGACTTCTTATTCTTTCTCCTCGTTTTTTTGTTTTGTTTTGTTTTTGTTTTGTCTCTCTCATCTTCTATAAGTTTCTTCTTTTTCTGCCCTTCTCTTCATAATTACGAACTTTTCTTCCCCCTCTTCCTTTCTCTCACTCATTCCTTCAGCTGCATATCCCTCGTTTATTTTTATTCTCTCTCTCTCTCTCTCTCTCTCTCATCTCTCTCTCTCTCTCTCTCTCTCTCTCTCTCTCTCTCTCTCTCTCTCTCTCTCTCTCTCTCTCTCTCACCAACCTTGCTTCTTATCTCCTCACAGAGTCCCTTCGAGACCCTCCACTTCTCCTCCTCCCCCTCCGCCTCTTCCTCATCCTTCTCCTCCCCTTCCTCTTACGACCTTGCCCTCTTTCTGTCACCCTCTCCCTCGCTCCTTCCCTGTTCGTGTGTGTCACCAGAGAGCAGAGAGTGAGAGCAAACTCTTTCACCACCAAACATACAACGATACACTGTTAAGGTCTGTTCCTGAACATACACAAACATTACATACGTCTCGACAGATTAATCTCAGCACCGTCATGGCTTCATGTACTATTGCACTGAGAGAAAGAGAGAGAGAGAGAGAGAGAGAGAGAGAGAGAGAGAGAGGAGAGAGAGAGAGAGAGAGAGAGAGAGAGAGAGAGAGAGAGAGAGAGAGAGAGAGAGAGAGATGATGCAGAGCCCACTACCACTCTTTCTTTTTGCGTATTATCAACGTTGCATGATTGAAGTACACTCGTGCAATTTTTTCCTGTGCTCTAGCTTTTCTCGGATTAGGCAGCAGAGGCGCTCGTTGTTGTGAGTAGATGTGGGTCTTCTTTAACTCTGAAACGCTTATGAGTGCAAAACTGTCGCTCCGGAAAAAAAAACTGGTGGGCGAGTGGTGAGTGGGGACCAACTTGTGCGTGCTCTGCAATTGGACTGAAGCAATTACATTATTATCATCATCATTAAAAACAATAGTAATACCACCAACAACAACACTGACAATGCCTATGAAAATAATAATTTTCAGTTAAAAAAAGGATCATTCAGGATGGTTCTGCTTTTATTTATTATTTAATTATTTATTTTAAGTAATTTTATCTTACTTGATCTCTTGTTCGTCTTCATTTTATTTATTTATTTTTTTCATGACAAGATCTTTTAGCTCTTCCGTCAATAATCTTTTCTTATTGTTTTTTTTCTAGAAGGTTTCTGAGTCTTTTTTTTTTCTTTTTAATAAATAATTTTACCATTATTAATTTTTCGCTCTTCTTTATTTTTTCATTCTTCCCTTGTAAGATCTTTCTTATTGTTAAGGTTTCTGATTATATATATATATATATATATATATATATATATATATATATATATATATATATATATATATATATATATATATATATATATATATATATATATATATATAACACAGAGAGAGAGAGAGAGAGAGAGAGAGAGAGAGAGAGAGAGAGAGAGAGAGAGAGAGAGAGAGCTTAATCTTACCTAATTCTTTATTTCTTTATTCTTTCTTGGAAAGGCGTTTTTAGCTTTTCTATCAAATTTCTCTTCTTATTGGTTCTTTTAGGGAGTTTGATTTTTTTTTTCATAAATAATTTAATCTTTATTTATTCTTCACTCTATTTCATTATTCCTTCCTTGCCTTGTTTTGGCGTAATATTAACGGTTTCTTTTTTCTTTTATTTTTTATTGACGAAGATTATATATTCCTTCCTATTACACTCACGCTCCTTGTTTAATTTTCGTAATCATATTTACTGCTGTGTTACTGAGAACCGAGTAATTTCACATTCTATTCGTATTGAGTTCGTTACCTATTTTATTTATTTATTTATCTATTTATTTATTTCGTTTCCGTGTGTAACATTTCTTTTCAAACACTGAGAAATCGATCTGAAGAGTCGAGCGAGGAGAAGCAGATGGTAATCGAATCCCCCCCCCTAAAAATAATACACTCAAGATACACACAACCCGTTATCAGGTGCGCCAAAAGTGATCTCCGAGACCCAAGTGGAGCTGAGTGGAAGACCTCCCTGTATGTTGCAATATTTCCCCTCTACCTTTGATTGGAATCTTGCAGAAGAAAGGCTTCTCTGGTAAACTCTGGAACTCCCTGCCTACTTCTGTATTTCCACCTTCCTATGACTTGATTTCCATCGAGAGAGGTTTCAAGACTGTCACGATCGCCTACTTACCTGCGATCGTACGATCCCGGTTATCTCTCCAAGAAAGTGGACGTTACACTGACCCCGGAAAGTTTTAAAGGTCTGGATTTTTAAAAGGCTTCGAGTGCCTACCCGACCTATCCGAAATCGTCAGAATTATCTCTTACTCCACCTTTACTTTGACTCAGCACACCTGGAATTACCTCTAATACCAGATTGTTGTTGGGGGGGGGGGTAGAAAAACACGATTATTCTATGTTACAAGCACATATATTAATACTAATAATAATTCACAAACAACATGAGGTAGCACACGTTACTACATGACGTTCTCGTCACTTCCCACGTCACCAGAACCCGTTTACACCTCCACCAGTCACAGAAATGTTCTCCCCGCAACCGCAGGAATTTACCCGGACGCCACTACAGAGCGTCCCCAGACAATAATTCCCGTATTTCACCTCCTCAAGCCTCACAAGAGATTACCATTATCACCAAAGATTACCCATAACACCACAATCTCGTCCCCAAAATCACCAATACACCACAACACCAACTTCCAAGGTTAACACCACAACCTCCACTCACAAAATGGCTGCCAGTTTTGACCTATGACCCCCTCCCAAACAGCGTCACCGGCACAACTCAACAACCGAATTTCAGCGGACAAGAGCTCTTGGTACCACAAAAGACTCACTAACCTGATCCTGGATATCAAGGTTATACCGCTACACCACTAATACCCTCCACACACTCACTCCATCACCAATCCACACCAAGATCCTTCCCTGAGAGACGCCACCTTCTCCCCTACTTCACGACCCAAGGCGTTCTGCCTTTTCCCCTCCTTGGAATGTGTTGTTGCCCACTCAAGCTCCCCTCGTTTTCAACGTATTTCACCTCAATTGTACTTCCTTCCTTATACATACAAAGATATAGAGAACTTAAATTATGAAGAGGATAATACTACATGATATACGAGTAAAATGGGTAAATAAGCCTTACACTACTTATAACAATAATAAGGATAATGCCCGAATGGCAGGTAACCGGAACACGGGGACACTAAGAAAACGTGATCCCATTCAAGGTAAACTCGGCCAATAACATGACAAGACACTTATACTTCAATTTTTGACTACCGCTTCTGACCCTGTTCTGGGACTGACATCTCAGTGGGCTTTTTTCTTTTTTTTTTTTTTTATTGGATTTTTTGTACCCCTTGGCCAGTGCACTGGAGTCGGGTGAGGTACCAGTAATGTGGAGGCAGGCTAATGTAGTACCCATCTTTAAGAAAGGAGATAAAACTTTAGCGTCTAATTATAGACCTGTCAGCTTAACTTCAGTTGTAGGTAAAATGTTAGAGTCAATAATAGCGAGGAACATTAGGGAACATTTAGACAAACATAACTTAATAAATCAGTCACAGCATGGCTTCACGAAGGGGAAGTCTTGCCTGACAAACTTGTAAGTTTTTACAGTAAGGTGTACGAGGCAGTAGATAATGGTGATAGTTATGATATCTTATATCTGGACTTTAGTAAAGCATTTGACAAGGTACCCAATCAAAGGCTCCTGAGAAAGGTTAGGGCACACGGGATAGATGGGAAGGTGTTAGGTTGGATAGGGGTCATGGCTTGGTAACAGGCGAACAGAGAGTGGTAATAAACGGCTCGAAATCCGAGTGGGTTCATGTAATTAGTGAAGTGCCAGAGGGATCAGTATTAGGGCAATTGTTATTTCTAATATATATATCAATGACTTGGATAGTGGAATTAGCAGTGATGTTAGTAAATTTGCGGATGACACAAAGATAGGTAGATTAATTAGGTCAGAATCGGATGTCATCGCCTTGCAGGCAGACTTAGATAGAATGAATGAATGGACGGATAGATGGCAAATGCAATTTAATATCAATAAATGCAAAGTGCTTAGCGTAGGTAGAGGAAACCCACACAATAGGTACACATTAGACAACCAAACTCTGGTAGGTACAGGGTACGAGAAAGATTTAGGAGTTATAGTTAGCTCTGAACTCCGTCTAGGGAAACAATGCATAGAAGCCAGAAACAAGGCAAATAGGGTACTTAGGATTCATTTTTAGGAGTGTTAAAAGTAGAAGGCCGGAAGTAATATTAAAGTTATACTTGGCGCTGGTCAGACCTCATCTAGACTACGCGGTGCAGTTCTGGTCTCCACATTACAGGAAAGATATAGGTCTATTAGAATCAGTAAAGAGGAGAATGACTAAAAGGATACAGGGGATGAGGAGTATTCCTTACGAGGCGAGGTTGAAGCTGTTAAATTTACATTCTTTAGAGAGATGTAGGTTAAGAGGGGACCTGCTAGAAGTCTTTAAGTGGTATAAGGGTTATAACAAGGGAGATGTAAGCAAAATTCTTAGGATCAGCAACCAGGGTAGAACAAGAAATAAAGGGTTCAAGCTTGAAAAATTTAGGTTTAGGAAGGAGATAGGAAAAAATTAGTTCTCAAAATAGAGTGGTAGATGAGTGGAACTGACTCAGTAATCATGTAGTTAGTGCTAGGACACTAGAGAGCTTTAAGAGAAGATTAGATAAGTTTTATGGATGGGGATAGCAGATGGAAATAGGTAGGTGTGTTTCATACAGGGACTGCCACGTGTAAAGCCTGGTCGCTTCTTGCAGCTTCCCTTATTTCTTATGTTCTTATGTTCTTATGTGGTGCAGTAATATCTAAAGTCAGTCACGTCATTCCCACCACGGATGGTATAAATTACTTCCACGCTGATTAACTCTCAGGCTTTTTCTCAACCTTAATACAGTTTTGTAGCGCAGGCTTGAAGTGTAATTACTGAAGATAAGTAAAAAAAAAAAAGGTGGGCCCAAGGAAATTAAACTTTTCAGCGCTTATAGTTTCAGTTTTTAGACCAATAAAATAACATGAGATTACTGAAATAAAGAAATTAGCTAATTAAAGTGATCTTTTTTTCGATTCTTCTATTGCTGATACTTCTTGACAACGACATTGAGCGTTTGTCTCTGTTAGGTAGCCTTTCTTTTTACCCATTTTGTTTGGCCTTGGTCGTTGTCTCTAATAAAAACACTCATTACCTATCGGTCAGAATGGTCAACAGAAATACGTGGAACAACGTAAGACCAGACTCACCTCGCACTGCCCCTTAAGTTACTGGAATACCTATGCAGGAATACACAGGCGAGTGATTTTCATAAACTTTAGTGACGATGACTGGCTTTCTGCTCCTTTGTGGCGGCGATTAGGTAATGGAAGGACGGCGAGCCCCGGCCAGCCAGCGTCTCTTCACTGCCAGCCACCACCATAAGCCATAAGTCATGGGCTGTTCCCGAGGACTTGTTTGGCTAGCGGTGGAGGCTGCACGGCCATCTCTGCGTGTGTGTTGTTGTTGTTTCTGATATAGTGGTGGTGGTAGGAGTAGTAGTAGTAGTAGTAGTAGTGGTGGTGGTTGTGGTACTACCAGTAGAGGTGGTAGTAGTAGTAGTAGTAGTAGTAGTAGTAGTGGTGGTTGTAGTACTACCAGTAGAGGTGGTAGTAGTAGTAGTAGTAGTAGTAGTGGCAGTAATAGCTGTTGTTGTTGTTGTTGTTGTTGTTACTAAAGGAATTGTTGTTGTTGGTATTTTTTGTTACATTTGGAGGTCAAAACGTTTGCGACACACATTATAACAGGTGACAAAAGAAATGCATAGATATTTTTAGAAATTCCTAAATATATGAAACTTTACTTACAGAAGGAAGAAAAAAAAAAACACCCTAAAATGATATATGTTTAAACAAGCACTGCATGATCAGTTTATGATTCGAGACTGAGGGGAAAAACGAAAATACGAACTCATCAATATCTGAAGAGGGGAAGAGCAAACACGTGGAAACTAAAAACACAGGTCACAGGTCAGGGAAAAATTGATGTTTAGGAAGAATAAACGAGAAAGAGGATCCCGCAGAAATGGAGAGAGAGAGAGAGAGAGAGAGAGGAGAGAGAGAGAGAGAGAGAGAGAGAGAGAGAGAGAGAGAGAGAGAGAGAGAGAGAGAGAGAGAGAGAGAGAGAGAGAGAGAGAGAGAGAGAGAGAGAGAGAGAGAGAGAGAGAGAGAATAATGTGACAAAAAAAAAAAAACGATAAAACCAAAAGGAAAAATAAACTCAAATATAACATTCAAGACAAGAACACACATACAAAAACGAAAAACAAAAAAACATTGAAGAGAAACTAAAACCTAACATCCTCCCACCTGAGGCAAAGCAAGTTAAGAGGAAGACCCACGCTCACCTCAGCTCCCAGCAAAACACAATACTTCAATTAGCTGGCCGCCCTTTCACCTGCCCCAGAGTTAAGGGGAAGGAGGGAGGGAGACAGCGTTTTATGGCCTACCAACGACTCAGTTGTGAAAAGGAGAGAGAGAGAGAGAGAGAGAGAGAGAGAGAGAGAGAGAGAGAGAGAGAGAGAGAGAGAGAGAGAGAGAGAGAGAGAGAGAGAGAGAGAGAGAGAGAGACTAGCAGGTGGAAACACAAACGAGAAAACAAAAGATAAATATATTGAAATTAAACATCAACTTAATAGTGTGTGTGTGTGTGTACGTATTATTATTACACTCTTCCTCTCCTAAACTTATTCTAGTTGAGGAAAACGAAATTTCCCTACACGCAAAATCACCTACTATTTGCAGGAGGAAAAAAAAAAAAAAAATGAGAACAAAAGTCAAATAACACATACTGAAGCCCACGTGTCCTATAACACTTTTAGAGACAGAAAGGAAGCTTAGAAAGAGAAGCGCAGGCGAGGACAGGGAAGCAGCAAGCGGGTGTTAGGGACGTAATGAGACTGCAAGTGGCAATCACGCCGCATATTAAGACCAAACCCGGAAAATCTGTTGGTGCAGGAGTAGCTGGCGGAGAGGGAGGATCACAGGTAGCGGCAAGCTGGGGCTTGGTTGGAGTGGCGGAATGGTGGATATTATGCTGCTCCTGGACAGTGTAATTGTTTGTGGTGGTGGTGGTGGTGGTGGTGGTAGTGGTGATAGTCATTGAGGTAATCAGATCTATTTTCGTGGTGATAACCTTGCTGCTGCTGCTGATGTATTAGTAGTAGTAGTACTAGCAGCAGCAGAAAGAGTAGTAGAAGTAGTTGGTGTAGCGTAGTGGCAGTAGGAGCAAGAGTAGTATTAGTAACGCAATTAGTAGTAGTTGTTATGGTGGTGGTGGTAGTTGCGGCGGTACTTATGGCCATGTTGAGTTTAATTGTGGTGGGACTAATGAATGTGGTGACCGTTGTATAAATGGCGGTACTCTTGAAAGCGGTGCCATTATTAAGCACATAAGAACATTAGACAATAGGGGAAGCTGCAAGAAGCCATTAGGCCTACAAGTGGTAGCCCCGGTATGACACACACACCTACCTATTTCCACTTGCCATCTTCCATCAATAATGTGTCTAATCTTTTAAAACTCCCTAATGACTCAGCACTAACAACCTGATTACTGATTACTGTTGCTGCAGTGGTTGACATTGGTGGTGATGAAACAAGGCTTTCCACAGCAAAGGGCCGGGACCACCACGCCCTACCACTCTGAAAACTGAATATCGCGGAGATACCCACTGAGAGTCAAGTACCATGGGACTGAGATGCCGATGACTCTCTCTCTCTCTCTCTCTCTCTCTCCTCTCTCTCTCTCCTCTCTCTCTCTCTCTCTCTCTCTTGAACACAGCGTCGAACCAAACAAAAATTTCAAGACCTATTACATGTGAGTTTTTTTTTTTTTTTTTTTTTTTTTTTTTTATGTAGGAAGGATACTGGCCAAGTGCAACAAAAATCTAATAAAAAAAATGCCCACTGAAATGCCAGTCCCTAAAAGGGTCAAAGCAGTGGTCAAAAATTGGTGGATAAGTGTCTTGAAACCTCCCTCTTGAAGGAATTCAAGTCATAGGAAGGTGGAAATACAGAAGCAGGCAAGGAGTTCCAGAGTTTACCCAGAGAAAGGGATGAATGATTGAGAATACTGGTTAACTCTTGCGTTAGAGAGGTGGACAGAATAGGAGTGAGAGAAAGAAGAAAGTCTTGTGCAGCGAGGGCCGCGGAAGGAGGGGAGGCATGCAGTTAGCAAGATCAGAAGAGCAGTTAGCATGAAAATAGCGGTAGAAGACAGCTAGAGATGCAACATTGCGGCGGTGAGAGAGAGGCTGAAGACAGTCAGTTAGAGGAGAGGAGTTGATGAGACGAAAAGCTTTTGATTCCACCCTGTCTAGAACAGCAGTATGAGTGGAACCCCCCCCAGACATGTGAAGCATACTCCATACATGGACGGATAAGGCCCTTGTACAGAGTTAGCAGCTGCGGGGGTGAGAAAAACTGGCGGAGACGTCTCAGAACACCTAACTTCATGGAAGCTGTTTTAGCTAGAGATGAGATGTGAAGTTTCCAGTTCAGATTATAAGTAAAGGACAGACCGAGGATGTTCAGTGTAGAAGAGGGGGATAGTTGAGTGTCATTGAAGAAGAGGGGATAGTTGTCTGGAAGATTGTGTCGAGTTGATAGATGGAGGAATTGAGTTTTTGAGGCATTGAACAATACCAAGTTTGCTCTGCCCCAATCAGAAATTTTAGAAAGATCAGAAGTCAGGCGTTCTGTGGCTTCCCTGCGTGATATGTTTACCTCCTGAAGGGTTGGGACGTCTATGAAAAGACGTGGAAAAGTGCAGGGTGGTATCATCAGCATAGGAGTGGATAGGACAAGAAGTTTGTTTTAGAAGATTCATTAATGAATAATAAGAAGAGAGTGGGTGACAGGACAGAACCCTGAGGAACACCACTGTTAATAGATTTAGGAGAAGAACAGTGACCGTCTACCACAGCAGCAATAGAACGGTCAGAAAGGAAACTTGAGATGAAGTTACAGAGAGAAGGATAGAAACCGTAGGAGGGTAGTTTGGAAATCAAAGCTTTGTGCCAGACTCTATCAAAGGCTTTTGATATGTCCAAGGCAACAGCAAAAGTTTCACCAAAGTCTCTAAAAGAGGATGACCAAGACTCAGTAAGGAAAGCCAGAAGATCACCAGTCGAGCGGCCTTGACGGAACCCATACTGGCGATCAGATAGAAGGTTGTGAAGTGATAGATGTTTAAGAATCTTCCTGTTGAGGATAGATTCAAAAACTTTAGATAAGCAGGAAATTAAAGCAATAGGACGGTAGTTTGAGGGATTAGAGCGGTCACCCTTTTTAGGAACAGGTTGAATGTAGGCAAACTTCCAGCAAGAAGGAAAGGTAGATGTTGACAGACAGAGCTGAAAGAGTTTGACTAGGCAAGGTGCAAGCACGGAGGCACAGTTTCGGAGAACAATAGGAGGGACCCCATCAGGTCCATAAGCCTTCTGAGGGTTTAGGCCAGCGAGGGCATGGAAAACATCATTACGAAGAATTTTAATACGAGGCATGAAGTAGTCAGAGGGTGGAGGAGAGGGAGGAACAAGCCCAGAATCGTCCAAGGTAGAGTTTTTAGCAAAGGTTTGAGCAAAGAGTTCAGCTTTAGAAATAGATGTGATAGCAGTGGTGCCATCTGGTTGAAGTAGAGGAGGGAAAGAAGAAGAAGCAAAGTTATTGGAGATATTTTTGGCTAGATGCCAGAAATCACGAGGGGAGTTAGATCTTGAAAGGTTTTGACATTTTCTGTTAATGAAGGAGTTTTTGGCTAGTTGGAGAACAGACTTGGCATGGTTCCGGGCAGAAATATAAAGTGCATGAGATTCTGGTGAAGGAAGGCTTAAGTACCTTTTGTGGGCCACCTCTCTATCATGTATAGCATGAGAACAAGCTGTGTTAAACCAAGGTTTAGAAGGTTTAGGACGAGAAAAAGAGTGAGGAATGTACGCCTCCATGCCAGACACTATCACCTCTGTTATGCGCTCAGCACACAAAGACGGGTCTCTGACACGGAAGCAGTAGTCATTCCAAGGAAAATCAGCAAAATACCGCCTCAGGTCCCCCCAACTAGCAGAGGCAAAACGCCAGAGGCACCTTCGCTTAGGGGGATCTGTGTGTGTGTGTGTGTGTGTGTGTGTGTGTGTGTGTGTGTGTGTGTGTAATTTAATGTGCTTTATCTAAACATCATTAAGTAGGAATTAGGCGTATAACAAAGAAGAGGGAAGGGAGTACGACCCACTTACTTCCACGCCTTTCCCTCCCCCTTCCACTCCCCGTCACACATCGGCTCGCCCTATATCGCAGGGAAACCCTCTGGCCAAACGGGGCAGTAAAATTGAGTTTTGCCGCTGTAATGTTCTTTATTCCCAGGAGTCTTAAGAGAATGTCGGGAACTCTGAGCTGGCTGTGATGGCGGTGGCAGTAACGGTGGTGGCGGTTGTGGTGGTAAACGGACATAAATTTCAACAAAGTTTCACGTTTTTCCCTTTACGTAAAATATGACTTCTGTATCGAGCAGGACTGTCGCACCGCTGGAAATCTCAAACAGTGTTCGACCGCCGATGTGAAATAAGCGCAGAAATGCCAGACATACTGACACCTCATCAACATAACTTGCGGAAAATATATTTGGCAGTTACTGTTGAGTCTATGCTTAGTGTTTCGACAGCAGTAACCTAACCTAACATTACACAGCGAAGTTCTGTCAACAGCAGCACCAACCAGCCGCTTTAAACAGAATTGTGTTATGGAAGAGTTACCATGAGTATGCTCAAATGGGTTTATCATAAAACGCGCTTTCAGTGAAAACCTTAGAAATGCCCAGCTGAAGTCAGGGGAGAATATCAAGGGAGATTCGTGACCATCCCCTGAGTTTGGACAGGACTTCTGGAATATTCTGGAATTTTTGTTTCTATGAAAAGAACACTGACTGGTGTGAAGATTGTTAACAAAATTGAATACAAAAAAAAAAGTAAGCTTGAAATTTTCCTCGCCGGAGGAAAGAAAAGAGGAATCTTGATAATAATGAAGCGTTATTTGATACATGTTTTTATAGCACATTTCAGGTAATTGTACCTGTGATCGATAAAACACTGTGTATCTAATGTGTGTGTGTGTGTGTGGGCGCGCTTGTCTCCAATGAGTCCTGCTAGAACCTAAAAAGACATCTTAATCAAGTGGACTGGCAACTTGAAATGAGATATTCTGCCCCTGAGCCCTCTCACAAAAAAGCCATCAATGAAGTCCTGTGAAGTTTGGTAGAAACATGTACCGATCTGTGAACTCAGTAGCTAAAAACAACACTACACTAGACCGTAAGACACCGATAGATAAGTACACGAACCTTCTAGAGATATAGAGGCACATACACTATACTCAGCAATATATCAAGAAAAACATCGATTTGTAGACCAAACTAATATCTTGAAGGAAAAGTTGAAGCTTTGATACGTCAGAAAAATGGACAGGTTGTACTGTAACATGTATTAATAATTGTCCTATGTATTTTAACACATATCCAAACAAAATAAAAACTGTCCTGATGCCACGGAAGGCTTGAGTGGGAGCCATCCAGCCACCCTAGGAGCCTGTCACTGAATGGCGACAGCAGTATCAGGGGGAGCTTTCAGTAACGCCGTCAAGATAAAATAATTCACTCAATGGATTTCTTTCAAATTGGTCATCATCATCATCATCATCGCTATCTTTGTTATTATCAACACGTTTTATCATTAGTGACACGAATAACAAAAGCAACAATAAAGGGTGATGATAATAATAAAAAAAAATAATAATAAACATAAGCAGAACGTTCATAGTTAAATTAAATCAAAGAGAAGTAGAAAATAAAACAGAAAAATAAATAAAGTATATAAACAGATGAGCATGAACATGAACATAATAAGAACCAACGTAACAAAATAAATAAACAGAAAAAAAGTACACAAATCAAATAAATTACGTCTTTTCTTCTTAAATCTTCATACCATTCCTTCCGTTAGTCCTATTCGCACTTTTTTGGAAGTTTAGCAATCTCAGGTTTAGCATTCGAAGGCATGGCCATTATTCCTTAATTTCACCCAAATGAGACTCATCCCGTGGTAACTCTGACCTGCTGTGAGTGTGTGTTTGTGTGTGTGTGTGTGTGTGTGTGCTTTATTGATACGAGTGACTTTCTCCATTTCTTCATTTCTCCCTTTCCTTTCATCCGTCCTTCCTTCCTTGCGTCTTTCCCTCCTTTCGTGACCTCAATTACTGAGCAGGTGATGGGGCAAATGTATATAAATTACCTCATAACAACCTAACGAAAACACGAGGGGGGAAGGTGAAATGAATGATCAGAAAGAGGAAGAGAGAGAGAGAGAGAGAGAGAGAGAGAGAGAGAGAGAGAGAGAGAGAGAGAGAGAGAGAGAGAGAGAGAGAGAGAGAGAGAGAGAGAGAGAGAGAGAGAGAGAGAGAGAGAGAGAGGGACGGGAGAGGCAGGAAAAGGAACAGGGAGAATGGAGAGCAGGATCCCTTTGTAAGCACGTTAGGAGTGATTGGCATAATGCAGGTGTCCCTCTCACCAACCCAGCGCCCCAAAACACATGGAGAAATGTAGATGACAGTCATCCCGCCTGAAATTTGCGTCATCTGGCTGGCTCCGCGTGTCACGTCCAGCAAAACGCAAAATCCATCAGGCTTTACACATGTGCACGCAAAAAAAAAAAAAAAAAAAAAAAAAACATACGCGAATACCTATTGAAACATGTGTGTACTGCTAATGAATTCTAGATCCTACTAATTGCCGAATAAATTTGCATTTCCCGAGCCGAGCGCTAGAGAGAGAGAGAGAGAGAGAGAGAGAGGAGAGAGAGAGAGAGAGAGAGAGAGAGAGAGAGAGAGAGAGAGATTTCATCTAATATTCAGAAGAAGAAACTTACGCTAACTCGAATTATCTCCAAAGTTACAATCTCTCTCTCTCTCTCTCTCTCTCTCTCTCTCTCTCTCTCTCTCTCTCTCTCGCTCTCTCTCTCTGTTTTACCCTAAAATGGAAGTTTACATACATTTTCATGCAAACTGCTACTTTATTTATTCAAGGCGTGTAACCATAAATACTTATACTACTGATGCAATATATAATTGGGGTATACTTATACCTGGCATTACAAATTACTTTAGTTTATGTTGACTGCAGTACATTTCGGAAACATGCCACTCCACAGCACATTCCAGCTTACGTATTGATATGTGTGTGTGTGTGTGTGTGTGTGTGTGTGTGTGTGTGTGTGTGTGTGTGTGTGTGTGTGTGTGTGTGTGTGTGTGTGTGTGTGTTTGTAAATAACGAAGTCTTATCAAGTAAAAAAGGCTGCGTCTCATAATATGGGCCAGAATAAGTAAGCTTCATCTTCATCACACCTTCCCGTAAGATAATTAGCCCAAGACCAGCAGGTAATGGTCGATTAACGATCCTTAAGAGATTAAAGTCTTTCTTGGAGAGAGAGCAGAGAGAGAGAGAGAGAGAGAGAGAGAGAGAGAGAGAGAGAGAGAGAGAGAGAGAGAGAGAGAGAGAGAGAGAGAGAGAGAGTAATTCTTTCCATTAATAACAATAGTAATGTCCATAATGATAACAATAATAATAATAATAATAATAATAATAATCATAATAATAATAATAATAATAATAACAATAATAATAATAATAATAATATTAATAATAATAAGAACGATAATTATAATAATAAGTAGCAGTACTGATAGTGATGATACCATGCAAAGAGAACATGTGAAAACATGTAGTGAACATATGAAACGGGAGCAGCCAGGCATCCAATCAGAAGCAAGCAAGCAGAGAAGCCGTCCAATCAGAAAGAAGCAATCGCAGAGCTTGGAGTTAGCTGAGAGTGTCACTGAATCAGGAAACATGAGTGTAGGCGCATATCAGGGGGTCGGACCTACTGGCACCCAGTGACTCTACAGACAAAATGAAAACCCAGGATTCAGAGAATACTAAGATGCACGGCGTGTGTGTGGTGGAGGCCGGCGGCGCCCTAGACACCAAGCCACTCAAGGTGAAAGTCTCGGTGCAGAAGCTCGGGCGGTGGTGGCGATGGCTGCCACGACCCTCCTACAAGAAGGTGGCGTCCTTTTCACTTCCACTGGGAGGAGATCTTCCACACCCGGAAGACCTACACCTCCCTGCAGGCAGACATGGACATGGCCCGCCTGCTGAAGGCGGAAAAGCAGGTCAGGCGATGCCCTGGTAAAGATGGTCATGACCCACAGCTACGGGAAGGTTGTCGCCATTACAACGGTGACGGACTTCCTGCGGCGCCTGGGGAAGGGACAGCCAGACGGGTTTGTTTTACAACTGAGCATGGCCAATAAGAACACAAAGGCACCTGAAGAACAACACACGCAAGACAAGAGTGAAAGCATGGAAGGGCAAGGAAAGGTAGAGGCCGAGGCTCCCTGGGTTGGAAAGACCTGCAAGTGCCCGCACTGCGTGCTACCCTTCTGGGAGCTGCTGCGGGCCTGGGAGCCCCTTCCAGTGAAACCGCCCACCGCGATGGACACTTACGTGGACATCCTGGCGACGGAATGCACTGTGCTGAAGAAGGAAGCGAATGTGATGCTGGAAGAGAAACGGAGCTGTGCGTCAGAGCTGGCTGCCCTTAAGGCTGAAATGGATCGTATGGAGCGTGAGCTGGACCGCGCTGAGGCCTCTTGGGCCAATGCTGTTATGGAAGAAAGTGAAGAACAGACAAGTGTACAGCTGGAAGGAACGAAGGAGGATTATTTCGGCTACAGGAATGAAGAGCTTTGGACGGAACTACTAGATAATATAAGCGATGAGGAAGAGAACAAGACCCTCGAGGAGCACTTGATTCTGGATGAAACAGAGGAAGAATGGAACATGAAAGAGTGCGAGGAGAAGGAAGGCAGTGACGGAGGGAATCAGGCGGAAAGTGAAGAGCAAAGTGAGGAACAGGTAGGAAAACAGTCCAACCACAGCAGGCTCCGCACGTTGCTCCGTTGCATGTTGCTATCATCAAACACAGCAAGCTGGATCGTCCGCCGCCTTTTATCACTACTACTAATTTTCACGTGTCTTCTTCTGTCCTTCGCCTTACTCTTGCATTTCACCCTCCTTTCTCTCGCTGCTGCGGCGCCTTAACATCCCGGCTGAGGCGTCAAATGAAAACAAAATATAAAAGAAGAAAACGAAAAAAAAAGATCTAGTAGTAAGTTTAGTGTAGAGAGCAAAATAGAATAAATGTAAAATACAAACTAAAAAAAGAAGAAAAACATGAAAAAAGTAAAAAATAAGAAAAGTACAAAAAAGAAGTTACAGTTGTAAGTTTAGTGTAAAAAGGAAAATGGAAGAAAATAAATAATAAACAAATGAAAAAATACAAAACAAAAAAAAATAAATAAATGTAGTTGTAAGTTTAGTGTACAAAGCAAAACAGAAGAAAATAAATAAAAAGCAAATATATATATATATATATATATATATATATATATATATATATATATATATATATATATATATATATATATATATATATATATATATATATATATATATATATATATATATATAGAGGAAGAAAATCCAAAAAAAAAGGTTCTAGTGGTAAGTTTAGTGTAGAAAGCAGATAAAAAAAAATAAATAAAAACAAGTAAAAATACAAAACAAGAAAATAAAAAAAATGTCGCTGTAAGTTAAATGAAGAAAGCAAAACAGAAGAAAATAAATAAAAAGACAAATATAAAAATACAAAACAAGAAAATGCAAAAAAAAAAATATGTCGTTGTAAGTTTAGTGTAGAAAGCAAAACGAAAAGAAAATAAATAAAAACAAATAAAAATACAAAACAAGAAAATGAACGCAATGGAAACGCCGAAATGTTTACGAACACGGGACTCGGAGAAAATGAGCCCAATGGAGACACCGAAACGTTTACGAACACAGGACGCGCAGGCAGAGTGAACACAACCGGGACGCAGAAATGTTGAGGAACACTGGACTTAGAGGCAGACATATACAAAAGTATACTATTGTATTCTTATTGCAAGGCATATATTTCTACTTAATAAAAGCTATCAGAACTTTTAATCATTCTTTTTGTCCTGCTTCTGGAGAGAGAGAGAGAGAGAGAGAGAGAGGAGAGAGAGAGAGAGAGAGAGAGAGAGAGAGAGAGGAGAGAGAGAGAGAGAGAGGAGAGAGAGAGAGAGAGAGAGAGAGAGAGAGAGAGAGAGAGAGAGTCCTGGAACGAACAGAAAAACCGAGATTCACAAAAACAGAGGATGTAAGTTTAGGAAATAAAAAAAAAAAAGGAGCAAGGGAAAGAGATACACAGACGAAGAATTTTTACAGATACATAAATATAGAAATTGATGCAAATATGAAAATCGAAGCAAATACGAACGGGTAAATTAATCTATACTCATATCCATCTGAATATCTACCTACTCATCCACCCACTCTGAAATGTCACACACACACACACACACACACACACACACACACACACACACACGTAAGAGGTTCACTGGAGAGGTTGGATGCAGACTCCCAAAGGATACCCTCTCATTTAATCTTCCTCATAGTGTGCTCCTCCTCCTCTTTCTCCTCCTCCTCCACCTTTTTCTCCTCTTCTTCTCCTCCTCCTTCTTCCTCCTTCTCCCACATGGAACAGAAAGGTAAGGGAAGAAAGGTAGTGGTAATCGTAAAGCAAATAAGAATGTTCTTATTTCTATTGACTTGTTTTGTTAATTCCGGAACCATGAGAGAGAGAGAGAGAGGAGAGAAGGAGAGGAGAGAGGAGAGAGGAGAGAGAGAGGAGAGAGAGGAGAGAGAGAGAAGAGAGAGAGAGAGAGAGAGAGGAGAGAGAGAGAGAGAGAGAGAGAGAGAGAGAGAGAGAGGTGGAGAGTGTCCCCTTCTTCAACATCGACAAGTCTGAGGATGTCACTTTATAATCAGGTAGGAGATCAGCAAATCACTAAACGCACATCAAAGAAAGGACGGAGAGGGAGGAGGGAAGAAAAATTAGAACGGGAACATTTCTAATGGGAACAAGGGCAAGAAACTGCATTATCGACGATTATGGAAACTTCATTCTCTTGAGCCTAACCCCATAACGACAGAACAGATGCTTGCTTACAGAGAAGAGTGGGAAAGGAGAACGAAATCGTTGCAACTCGTTGACTTCAAGGAATTGTTCATCTGTCACTCTTCATTTTGTTGACAGGAAGGGGACGCCCTTGCAAGCAGAGCTGAGAAAAAAGGACACACTGCCAAAAGCGTCGCCATAAATGATCAAGCATACTAAGAACGTTTATAAACTTAACAATGCATAGAAATCCCATCAAAGTACTGCATACCAAGACGAGATAGGCAGTTTACATAAAATTACCGTCATTATTTAAACCATTCAGTAAGTGAGTGAATGTGTGTGTGTGTGTGTGTGTGTGTGTGTGTGTGTGTGTGTGTGTGTGTGTGTGTGTGTGGTGTGTGTGTGTGTGCGCAGTTGCAGTGAATGGAAACTGATTTCACATTTACTTCCTGATCCTGCAGTTTCTTCCTCTATAACCAACCCCCTCTGTCTGTCTGTTTCTCTGTCTGTCTATCTATCCCCCCCACCTCCCACAACACACACACACACACACACACACACAACATCAGAAAAAAACACGTTGAAAAAAACATCAAACATTCGAAAACAAACGCTTTGTCTCCACTATTGATGACAAACAAAAGTCTCTTTGGTCTCTCTCTCTCTCTCTCTCTCCTCTCTCTCTCTCTCTCTCTCTCTCTCTCTTGCTACACACACACACGCACATAGTTGGTAAAGGAATGATAGAAGAGAATAAGTAAAAACGAAAAGAAGAAAGGAATGGATGAGCACAACATGACTGGGAAACAGAGAAACTGAGAGGGATTAGGAGAAAGGAAGGACAAAGAGGAGGAGAACAAAGAAGTGCACAAGGAGGTGAGGGCGGAAGAGGAGGAGGAGGAGGAGGTGGAGGAGGTGGTGGTAGTGGTACTGGTAGTGGTGGTGGAGGAAAGAACGAAAGGGAAGTCTCTGCATGCTGAAAAGTCGCAGTCATCCCTTCCTTTACTTCCTTTTCTCTCCTTCCTTCTCGTTGTCCTCGCCCTACCGCTGCCTCCCTCACCGCCGCCGCGGGATGCACACAGCTGAGTGTTTGATCGCACTAAGCTGGCCGAGACGCATTGTAGTTAGGGCGGCTCTGTCTTTGAGCGTTGGCTTCCCGAACTCTACTCTGTTCATGGTCTTTCCCTTAGGGAGTAATCTTCCTATCGTTCTTGCAGGTCTCCCTCTGGTGTCTATTCTTCAATATAAATCTCTATTATCATTAGGTTATCTGGTTTCTATTTAAAAGTTTTACTAGCATTTGTTCTTCAAGTTCAGTTTCTTTTTTTCTATTTCTAGTTGTGTTGATTGTTAATATGGACTTGTCAGGTTCATGTTTTCCTTTAACAGACGGTAAAGTTTTTTTTTTTTTTTTACAAACAATAATTTGAAAACAGTTCCTTGACTTTTTTTTTTGTCTTGTCAATTTTTCTATATTGCTTATTATCCAATACCAATGATTACTATTTTTTTTTTTTTTCACGCATTTCTTATTCATATTTTCAGTTCACAATTTCAGGTTGTAGTTATGTTTTCCCTCACTTCCAGCCATGTGCAGAAGTTCTCTCTAGAGTTCCTTCCCTGTTTTCACACACAAGTCTCAACTCGTCAAAGCATCCCCTCTCCCTTGCACTCTACTCATCTATACCTTTAGCCTTTCACCCTTCACTGCTGCGTCCCCCCTCTCTCCACTCCTAGCAATGCACTATGAATGGCCGCCAAAGGATTTTTACCATCTCGATCTGAATGATAGATGGTCTTCCCCTACTCGTGTTATATATATACAGGATTTCTCCAAAATTCCCTTAGTGCTTCCTGGTCTTCACTACGCCTTGCTTTCCGTGTCGTGCCGTGGAATCTTTGAGTGATAACTTTGCTGTTTTTCTGTTTATTTTCTACCCTAATTATTCTTGTAATATTACTTATTTCACTTTTATTTTTCCCAAACATCAGATAAGTAAATTTTTTCCCCGAAGGACTAAACACACACACACACACACACACAAACAAACACACACACACGAGCGATGATGGTCTGCAAGGGCGGTGTTGATGGTGGTGGTGGTGATGACAGTAAATGGTGCAGGAAAGTAAAATTAGGATGGTGTTTGCAACAAAACCAGACAAACCCACCTTAAGGAGCAAGGACACACTACTATTTACATGTCTGGGTGAGGAGGAGGAGGAGGAGGAGGAGGAGGAGGAGGAGGAGGAGGAGGAGGAGGAGGAGGAGGAGGAGGAGGAGGAGGAGGAGAGACTGCAACAGAATAAGAGGAACTCGTTTTAATGAAGGAGAGCACATGAGTTATGTATCTGTCCATTAAGAGGAGGAGGGAGGAGGAGAAGGAGGAGGAGCACCATAATCATCACCACCACCTCTATCTCTCCCACCACCACCACCACCACCACCACTACCAACAGTATAAATAGAATAATTTGTAAACCCCACTCGGAAACTTGTGTCTCTTTTCCATTTCCTCCCTCCCCTTGCTCCTTCCTCCCCCTCCTGCTGCTTCTCCTTCTCCTCCTCCTCTTGCTGCGTCCCCTGAGGATGCAACATTCATGAGTCCACGCGCGGTGACCAGGGCGGGAGGCTTAATCGCTAAATGGTAACCTTGCACTGTCCATCTGGCTTAGTGCTGGCAGTGTGAATTTGGTGTCTTCCTGCACCCTGCCCGGCCCTTCCTCATCCTCTTCCTTGATCATTCCTGTTCCTCCTTCATTTACTCCTTTCCTCCTCCCCATATTTAGTGTTTCCCATTTCTTCTTTTTTTTTTTTCCTTAATTCGTTCCTCATCCTCTCCCTTTCATCACTCCTATCTTTCCTTTATTTACTCCTTTTCCCCTTCTCATATTTACTGTTCCTCTTCCTTCCTTTTTCACTCCTCCTCCTTTCTTCCTACATTCGTTCCTGGTTCTCTCCCTTTAATCACTCTTACCCTTTTTCCATTTACTCCTTCCTCCATTCTCATACTGATTCCACCATTCCCTTTTTCATTCCTTCTTTTCTCTTCCTTCATTAGTCTCATCTGATCTCTTTTTTCATTGCTTCTTTCTCTTCCTCTTTCACTCATTCCTGCTTTTTTTCACGCCTCTTCTTCCCCACTATCCTTTATTCCTCTTCTCTTCAGTTTATTTTACTTCCCCCTATGCCCGATGCCTCTTTATCACTTTGTCACCATAGGGACTCCCATGTTTTTGTTTCCCATTAGTCCCTTAACTCGTATTCCTCGTCCTCCTTCCCCTCCTCCTCCTCCTTTTTCTCTTTTTCCTTCTGTTTTTAGTGCCCTCCTTTTTGACTTCTGTTTGTTTATTTTCCTATTCTTTCCTCCTCTACAAATCTCTCTCTCTCTCTCTCTCTCTCTCTCTCTCTCTCTCTCTCTCTCTCTCTCTCTCTCTCTCTCTCTCTCTCTCTCTCTCTCTCTCTCTCTCTCCGTCGATTTTCCAGGAAGCAGACAGAAGCGAGGACTGCTAACATGCCGCAAACCATTAAACGTTGATGGGAACATGAATGCTGATCTGACCCATGGATTTCTGAGCCCTGTGCAACTCAATTCTCAGAGACCTGGTACACACTGCTCCCTCGACACCACCTGGAACGAAAGGAAGCATCCATATTTGAGCGCATCACCCCGCGTCAGGCTCCGTGCGGCTCTGATAGGGTGCAAAAATAGCAAGAGGTCTAAGCTATGTGTTAATATTTCTGGACTCGGTTGATTTATCCTTGTAAAAATTGCGGCCACTAATCGAGCCGACCGAGGGACTGTGAAGGGAGAGGCAGTCACTTCGGGTTCCGTTATTTCGGCCCCTCTTTTATTATTCCTTCAATTTGTGGAATGCAAGGTGGTTTACGTCTCTCTTCACCTTATTGAAAGATTAGCTGATCGTGAGAAAAGCGTATCGTTCTTATACTGTATATTCGAATGGCAAAGTAACCTCTCTCTCTCTCTCTCTCTCTCTCTCTCTCTCTCTCTCTCTCTCTCTGCTCGCGGGTAATATAACGCTGCCGCTGCTTTATGGTCCTCGCGGCCTAAGTTTACCGGCCGCGAGGATAACTTACGGCCGACTAAGGCGCGTCCCTCGGAGGCTGCGGGGCTGTAGGGGCTGGAGGGACGCGTGAGGGGGAGAGATGGTGTCACGAAGGGAGAGTGGATGATATGTGTGTATAGGAAGGGAGGAGATGTATGAGAAGATGTGATGTAATGGGAGAAAGGAGGAGAATGTGAAGGGAAGACTGTCGATACAGGAATGAGTTGATGAAAAGCGTCTAGAGAAAGGGATAAATGAAGGGAAGAGGCGATAAAAGCGTGTAATGGTAAAGAAAATGAGAAGGAGAAGGTTAGAGAACGTAGGAAGGATTGAAGGAAAGTCAAAGCTTGCAAAGAAAACTGGAAAAATGAGGGAAATGTGTTAAGGAGGTAATGGTAAGGGAAGAAAAAAAAAAAAATTATGTAACGAAAAAGGAGCGATGGTAATAATAATAATAATAATAAAAAATAAAAAAAAAACATAGGGAAAGATTTGACTTTACTTAGCAGTGCAGGTAAGGCGTGTGGCGGTGACTGGACAGAAAGCTTCATTGATACTTGCAGAAACTCCCAATTTCTTATCAGTATACAAAATCTTGGTTTCCGCTATCAGTATCAAGCGTTATGAAGCGTATACAGTGAACATATAAAACAAAAACACACACACCTGTCAACACACTTTATAAAAAAAAAAAAAATCCTCCACATTTTGAAAGACCAAAGAGAGAGAAAGACAAAGGCAGAACACCGGGAACATAAATGGGAGAACAATAAAAAAAAAAAAAAACAGAGACAACGAACACAACAGTCTTAGAGCAGAAAACACAAAAACCTAAACTGATACATCTTTTATGGGAACTTTGCAGCAGCCGCAGCCTTCCCCGGCAGCTGCACCATCCCAGGCAGGCAGGTCGGTGCGGCCACGGGAACTATGCCACAAAATCCCAAAAGAACATAAGGCAAGATGCAAGAAGCCAGTACAGCAGCACATGGCAGCCCCTTTATAAAAATATATTTATCCTTATCAATCTATATTCTCTATTCATAGATTTATCTAATATTCTTTTAAAGTTTCCCATTGATTCTGCTCTAACGACCTGACCATTGAGTTTATTCCATTCACTTGTCACTTTACTGGTACTGCATTTGAAAACCAACCCCTTCGTGTATTTAAGAGCCAATTCTCTCTTACCCGAAGTTCAAGCAAATGACATCATAAGTGCCTCCGTTATCTACTGCTTCAGGAGTCTTCTAAAATCTCCTGCGTGTCCCCTCCCACAGTAAAGCCATACTTTGATTCTTCAGTTAAGCATTGTTTATCTAAACGATCCCTTATTTTCCCTACATTGAAAGCCCCGAGAAACTGACCTACAATTGAAGTCACATTGACCGAACGATGCTTTGACATTAACATTTTATCTACGTTCCCAAAAACAGGTATTCGTTACGCTGTCTTAAGACTAAGGCACCTCTAAATCTTCCGATTTTCTAGAGCTGGTATACTCCAGTATTTTTCTTTCCAATGTAAGCTAAAATATTGAGAATTGAAAATACGTTAACACCAGATATAGTTTCAGTTATTGTAATTTTTCAATACTGATATAATGACAGGGTGTGTGTGTGTGTGTGTGTGTGTGTGTGTGTGTGTGTGTGTGTGTGTGTGTGTGTGCGTGTAAGAGAGGCAGGCTGCATGCATTGTATTAACGTGTGCATTGCGGGCTTGGGGAGTGACTAATATTGGCAAGAGGTGATCAATGGTGGTGTGGAGGCCTGTGGGGGCGCGGCCACCTGAGGCGAGCCGCCAAGTTATGTGCTTAAAGGTGCCTGGCGGGGCGGGGCGGGGCGGGGCGGGGTGGGGCGGGACATGATGACGCTGAGTGACCGCAGCGAGGTATGAAGTGGGAGTTTATAGTTTGGTGACAGAGAAAGGGGTTATTAGTAGATGAAATACCCGGTGCAAGAACGTAAAAGTAGCCTTGTTGATGACAGGAAATACAAAGGATAAAGGAGGTTACAATGAGACAGGAAGAGATGGCTGGCTGTGATAGAACAGTGCTGGTGTGTGGAGGGTGGAGGTCAGCCAGGCCAGTCAGATCAAAGGGTACAGTGGCATTGCGGTGCTGGTCGGAAAATGGAACGGCTGGGACAGGAGACGGAATTTCAGATGAGAGGGGACACGTCGAATGGGACAGAAGATAAGGAGGAAGAAGCAAGAGGGAATGGAGGTCAGGCCAGATGAGAGACAGTGAGACGACCAATGTATCAGGGACTCCAGTCATCAACTCTCATGAAATTAAGACGATTGATTTCCAGACTAGAATTTTGATTTACTGATCCTCAATCTCTGATCCAGTACTCAGTCATGGATATTAGAATAACGAGGCAAGAAAGTTCACATGTTTAATGCCAGGTAAACGAATGACAACCTACGCAGGAAAACTTGAAGAAAAGGTCTTTTTCATTTCATTATTTTATTTAGAGGCACATGCATGACCAACATGACTGCAACATTTAATTCCATGGTGCTGAACGCTTTGTTAAATCCTAAGTCTTCTAATATGATGAAAATCTGTCAGTTGTCAGGTTTTATAAGTGTTTTTTCTCTGATTCTCCTCTTTTTATTTACCTCCTTCCAGCTCGTCAGACTCTTCCTTCTAAAGATTCGGACAACTTTTTGTTTGATTTCATAGATTTTCGTGATGGATTTCAATCATTATTGTCTCCCAGTTGTTATTGTTTTTTTATCATTCACATTCTCCAGGCCGATGGAAAGCTGGTACCAATCATTTCATTGATTGATAAAAATACAGATCTCGTGCAAAGAAAAAAAAAGTCAGTATCATTTTGTTTCGTGCATAGATAAATACACACAAAGAAACTCAGAACAGCGGACAAAATGTTTACAACTGTTCGTGTCCACTGCTGGAGCTGAATGGCAAAGAATGTCACATAAATAGTTGCAAGGGAAGATCAGCTTAGGAAATACCATTTGTCTCTCTCTCTCTCTCTCTCTCTCTCTCTCTCTCTCTCTCTCTCTCTCTCTCTCTCTCTCTCTCTCTCTCTCTCTCTACATTACCACAGCCACAGGGATTCTTAACCACAACACAGTCTCATCTATCCTTCATCACTACTGTTACGTCCCTTTGGCATCACCTCAAGAGAAATAAACAAGATTTCTTTTTTTTTTTCGCCTACATTCGAGTCACCTACTATTTATATTTTAACTTCCCTATCTTTTTTATTTCTTTGGAAGACTTTGTTCTCCTCAAAAGAAACACAGTCACTGAACATCAAATAAATAATTCTTCCTGAAGGTCTATTCCCCCCCACTCCACACACTATAAGAAGTAACACAACAGGTCCTACACAAATAAAGTAAATGTACGGCGATAAATCGTGTGAGAGAAACAAATAAATGATGATGATGAGAGGAGAAGTCCAAACACAAACTTATTATGGGTAGTAAGATGGTGGTAGCCTCTGGGCCTCCAAGACTAACTGTGTGTGTGTGTGTGTGTGTGTGTGTGTGTGTGTGTGTACACTGGAAACACACTGGTATTTTCTTGGAAGTGATCTGTCCTCTCCCAATCCCCCCTTTTCTCTTCTCTCTCTCTCTCTCTCTCTCTCTCTCTCTCTCTCTCTCTCTCTCTCTCTCTCTCTCTCTCTCTCTCTCAGACTAACCTAAATTAAGATTATTGGAAAACTTGGTAAACAAGCTGAAAGGCAGTAAACAGCCACTCTCTTGCATTTTCTTGAGCTCGGTCTTTCGTTCATCCCGTCCCCGCGCCACAAAGACAGACAGAAGCGAAAGACAACTAGACCACTGGAGAAAAAGATAATGTGGTATAATGCAAGACACCAAAAGACAACATGAATACAGCATGTGGGACAGGCGCTGCGACACCCCCTTTAGGGCATTAATATACATACAAAAGAGAGAAAACTTTGCATGTACCATTCACTATGCAACGATACGACAGCGCACTGAGAAAACACCCGCAGGAAAGCAAAGGCAAGACAGCACGCAAGGACGAAAATAAAGCAGGGTATATAAAGTAAAATAGAGGAATTATCGTAACATCAGTACGTGTAACTATAAGAATATACGAAAACGCACTAAGTAACCTGGCCATCACCAAACACAACCGCTATACGACAGAAAAAGATATGCAATAGGAATCAGAGTACTATGGAAATAAAGGCAGATGAATAAATTGACGACCAATGAAACTTCCCTCTGGTGTCAGTCTTAAAATTGACGATGTAAACTCCTCCAGGTGGTTTCTGCACAAGAGAGAGACCATATTTGCATGTTTGTATTTTTGTTGTTTGTATATTCCCTTTCAGGTTAAACGCTCAAGGTCATTTCATGCAAAAAAAAAAAAAAAAAAAAACGCAGTGGTAGTTAGAAATCTGACTGAATTATTCCTACTTAATTTCAATGTAAACATTCCGCGGCTCTCCTTGTTACAGCAGCCATAGCGTTCTTGCTCAGTTTCCCTCCTTGATCATTAGTGAAGGAAGCACACTTGTTGCCCTCCATGTTCCTCAGCTGACTTTTTTTTTTTCTGTGGAAACAAACTTCGACAAGGATATTTGCGATGTACAAGCGGCCTTTTTGGTGTAGCTTCAATGTAGGTATCGGTGCAATTTCCCTTTTCATCTTTTGCTTCTTTCTTATTCCCCACCATTCACATTTCCCTGTTTGTGTGTGTGTGTGTGTGTGTGTGTGTGTGTGTGTGTGTGTGTGTGTGTGTGTGTGTGTGTGTGTGTGTGTGTGTGTGTGTGTGTGTGTGTGTGTGTGTGTGTGTCGTGGCTGCGGTGAATTTGTTTATAATTTTTCTCTTCCTATAATTTTCGCCATTCTTTTATTTCCCATTCCTCCCTTCATTTCTTTTTTCATCTCTTCCTGGCTTCTTGGATCGCGTATGTATGTGTGTGTGTGTGTGTATGTGTCGAACTTTAAACTTATACGGAAGATACAGACGGTAGGCGCTATCAGATAAAAAAAAAAAAAAAAAAGAGGAAACCAATAAATAGAAAACAACACGCCAAAATCCAGATACAGCTTTGGATATCCAGTCAAAGCAAACCACAATAATTCTCTTCTCACTGTCCTGCTGCTGCCGGCCCCTCCTACACCTAGCGCCACCTTCTTATGTCCCTCACTTAACATTAGCATCATCGTCCTTCCTCCGCAGGCTCGTAACACATAACAGAGCGAGGGCATTAATCAAGCCAATCCCTCTCAGTGTAACAACTCGATAATTACCTCACCATAAACCCCATTAAGTCTCTGCAGCTGCTGATAATTATCTTTCGATAATTAGTTTCACACCCAACCAATTCATTAAAGAAAATGGGGTGATGGGGATCGGGAAAGAGGTAGGCGGGAAGCGGGAGGAAGAGAGAGAGAGAGAGAGAGAGAGAGAGAGAGAGAGAGAGAGAGAGAGAGAGAGAGAGAGAGAGAGAGAGAGAGAGAGAGAGGAACAGAGGGGCCAGAGAGAGAGAAAGAGAAAACGTAGGGCGGGGAGGAAAGCTATATTTGCTCGCATCATCAATGTTATTAAGCAATCTCTTTTTAGCCTGTAATTAACAGTCACTCGAGGGGCGGTTCCAGTATTTCCAGCATGATTACCCCCCTTCCTCCTCCTCTCCGTTTCCCCTTCTCCTCCTCCTCCTCCTCCTCCTCTTTTAACTACTGGTGATGGAAAGGGTAAAGAGTGGGGGAAGAGTGTGGAAAGTTTAACGTATTAAGAGGGTGAGGAGAAATTTATCTGGCCTTGAGGAAAGAGTGAAGGTAAATCAAGGAGTACTGAGATCATGGTAATGGATTCTAAGAGGATAAACTGAAGGCTCGGTAAATAACAGGATAAAAATAAGAGTGATGATGCATAGAGGCTGTCTTGCAGGATTAGAAAAGACAAAAGTGAAAATTGACTTCAGGACGAGAGAGAGAGAGAGAGAGAGAGAGAGAGAGAGAGAGAGAGAGAGAGAGAGAGAGAGAGAGAGAGAGAGAGAGAGAGAGAGAGAAAGCAGACGTAACGATACACAGATAGACAGAAGCACAGACACCAGGAGGATAAAGAGATAGAGACTGACAAAAAAAAAACAAAAAACAAAGAGGATAAATATAGATACACTTGCACACAGAAACCCCAGGGTGGAAAAAGCCAGAGAGAGACAGAGAAAGAAAAAAAAAACTTGGTGTTTCTTGGAATTTCAATATAGTTATTTCTTTTCCCCATCACTTTCTTCCATTTCTCCCACTTTCTTTTCCCGGCCACATGATGACTTGCCTCGCGCTCCCCCTTCAAGGAAAACTATTGACCTTTAACCTTGGATGTCGTGGAGTCAGATAGGAGAGACGAGAGAAAACAAGCCTCGGTAGAATATTTACAGGAAACCACATACGTACGTACATACACTTTTCCTTTACTTACTTTATCGTCTTGTGTCATAGAAGGTTTAATATGTTTTCCAGAGAGAGAGAGAGAGAGAGAGAGAGAGAGAGAGAGAGAGAGAGAGAGAGAGAGAGAGTCTCTTGGTCGTCTGGTGTACTGTCTTAATTGCATCATTGCTCAGTTGCCAACGCGTAAAATTGGGTAGATAAGCAACTTTAAGTCTGGCTTTTGTGGCTGATATTCAACTCTTTCATTTTAACAAGACTGCATCATTCACGGGATAATAACGCCTTTACTGTCTTTTGTAAGCCCGTCTTCCGCACACACACACACACACACACACACACACACACACACATATGCGCTTGCGGTTAGAAAGTTTGATAAATATTTATTGACAACAAACAACAATACAAACAAAAAATACAGGAAATACATTACTATACTGAAATTAATGTAAATACTGATATGGATAGCATTCACGGGTCCATCAAACACATGTACACACACACACACACACACACACACACACACACACACACACAAGCGGACACCAAGTCAAAGTATGGAAATGAATTAAGTCCAGGTGTGCGCACTCTCCTGCCGCATGCAACAGGTAAGCCTTCTCACAAAGAGGTAACGTGACGGCAGCCACCTGAAATAGACTCTTAATGAAAAAAACGCAATGAAAAAATACAGATGCCTTCACATCGACAAAATACCGTCAGGCTCCCCTAGCACGTTCCAGCACACTCTCATTACGCCTTCCGCTGCCTCTCCTCCAGCCAGATTTGCTCGGGCACGCGATAATGGCAATGGAAAGGCAGAATGATGAAAATACCCTGAATGAAAAGGCAAAAAACACAATTAGTGGCAAAAAAAGTAGCAACAACAACACTATTATCATTTATGACAACAACCTTTGCTAGTACATCTTTTACTAAGTACTACTACTACTACTACTACTACTACTACTACTACTACTACTACTACTGCTACTACTGCGTGCGTGTGTGATTCACCTACGTATTGCCTTGATTGTCACGTCGTGGTCTTATAAACGGCATTTTTCCCTGCCGGTGAGAGTAAGTACAGCCTTGATTATGGGTAATGCGTTGTACAGTAAGTCTGAGCGAGACTGGCCACGGGATAAGTTTGAGCTGCGAAACTTTTAGCACGCACACACCCACACACACACACACACACACACACACACAGAGTATGAACCAACTTTTACCTGGTTCAGTAACTTTGTGTCAAAAGTTTTGGCACCAAGTAAACTACCAGCTGATGAGGTGACTATTATTATTATGACTATTATTATTATTATTATTATTATTATTATTATTATTATTATTATTATTATTATTATTATTATTATTGTCGTGTTATGATATTTTTTTAAAATTCTCTCATACAGTTTTCATTTCCCTATTACGGTTGACGTCAAGCACGGCGTCTCAAACACACACACACACACACACTTTGATTAATTTCATGTAATCAACGTGGGAGTCAGTGTGTGTTTTGTTATTAGTAATTATGTAAACTAATCCCACAAACCTCCTGCATGGAATGTGTCAGTACTTATGGGGTGAAATTAATTAATCTATAAAGAATTCAAGAAAAAAGAAAGGTGAAGAAAAGAATACATATTTACATTTATATCCACTCACTCTCATCACTCTCCACTCCTCTTTTCCCTTTTCTCTTCACGCCCCCTCCCTCCATCCCCCTTGACGTCAACTGCAGATCTAAACTCTATTTTACGCCACCCGCCTACCACTTTCTCCCTTCTGCCTCTCTCATTCTCTTCCTCTCTCTCTCTCTCTCTCTCTCTCTCTCTCTCTCTCTCTCTCTCTCTCTCTCTCTCTCGATAATTCATCTATAGCATCTACAAGTGCTAAATGAATAATAAAACAAAATGCCATGTATAAATTTGTGAGGCGCGGGTTGCGTCTGGGTGTAATCTATTAAAAAAAAAACACCATTTTCTAATATTTTAATCTCTGTCTAAAAATATTTCTCATCTAACACACAATTTCCTCCCTAGAACATCTTTTCCAACTGTGCATCCTTACATATACACTCTGGACACGTCATGTACCCCTCCATGTGTGTGTGTGTGTGTGTGTGTGTGTGTGTGTGTGTGTGTGTGTGTGTGTGTGTGTGTGTGTGTGTGTGTGTGTGTGTGTGTGTGTGTGTGTGTGTGAACTCTTCCCTCAGATCACTGGTGTGAACTCAACACTGGATAGTTCTTTGTTCTTTCTTCATCTCTAATATCTGGCTGTTGTTGTCCGCTACTGAAATTCTTTATAATGATGTTTTCTGTGCTGTCTCACATCTTGCCCACCGGAAGGCTTATGGTCCTGATGATTTCCTTCTACCGTTTCCATTACATGCCTCTTCTATGCTTTCACTCCGCTTCACTGAACTTCTCCAACTCTTCTATCAACGTTCACGTTTCCTTGCTGCTGGAAATTTGCCTGCGTTCCCCAAGAGGATGGCCGATCCAGTCTCTCAGACCATCGAGCTGCAGCTATGATGTCTTATATTCTGCATCCATCTTCGTTAACAAGCTTCTTAATCAATCATTCACTCAGAATGCTTTTGGTCTTTCTGATCGCCAGTATGAAACCCTTGACGGACGCTGCACTGGTACATATCTCAGTGGGCTTTTTTATTTATTGAATTTTTGTTGCCCTTGGTCAGTGTCCCTCCTACATATAGAAAAAAAAAAATATATATATATATATAGAGAGAGAGAGAGAGAGAGAGAGAGAGAGAGAGAGAGAGAGAGAGAGAGAGAGAGAGAGAGAGAGAGAGAGAGAGAGAGAGAGAGAGAGAGAGAGAGAGAGAGAGAGAGAGAGAGAATAGAGAAAGGGAGAGAGATGCGGGGAGAATTATTCATAGGATCACCTATTAACTATGCTTAATTATGCATCCACGAGCACCGTCCAGCAAAAAGTTAATTGAATCCCACTCCATCAATCTTCCACTCAGCCCAATTTTCTCTTTCTCTCTCTCTCTCTGTGTGTGTGTGTGTGTGTGTGTGTGTGTGTGTGTGTGTGTGTGTGTGTGTGTGTGTTCTTATGCATCCTCTTTCCTCATGGCAAATTTGTATAGTAAAAGTTTTACGTTATGGTGGAAAAAGTAAAGTTAATAAAATATCTGCGCCGTAACTCACACCGTAATCGATAAATTGTATATAGCATATCTATCTATCTATCTATCTATCTATCTATCTATCTATCTATATATATATATATATATATATATATATATATATATATATATATATATATATATATATATATATATATATATATATATATATATATATATATATATATATATATATATATATATATATATATATATATATATGCATGAAATGTCATTTTGAAAATATTGATGCAAGCACTACCGTGTGACGATCCACGTGTCAACACAGCCATTATAAATAATGTGCAATTAGGGCAATCGCTCTATAGCTACATGTGTAAATAGCGATGAAATATGACGTGAAGTAAATGAACTATAAAGGCATGAAAATTCGCTTATAAACAATAAAAAAAAATGTAAGTAAAGGAAACATTGTGAAGGAGAGAAGGAGAAAAAAAAAATAAATAAAAACATAAGAGAGTGAAACTAACGGGCGTGGAAATGAGGGTGGGACAGAACATGGAAAACACACACACACACACACACACACACACACACACACACACACACACACAGAAAGTGTAGATGACGGACACGTGTCAAAAAGAAACAAAGAAAGAAGAAAATATGAAACAAAAAAAAAAAGGAAAAACTTGGGACAAATAATCAGGTAGGAGGGAAAAAAACATTAGGGAGAGAATAATCTTTGTATTCTCTCACTTTCCCATTTCATTTTCCTCTTCTTCCTGCTCCTCCTTTCAGATTTAATACAGCGCCATTTCTCTTTCGCTGGGACATCTTTCCTGCATAATTTTATCATAACTTCCTTCTATACAGACGCATTATAAATAAGTGTGTATGTGTGTGTGTGTGTGTGTGTGTGTTCTTAAGGCTATCTAACATCCCCTATTATTATCATCATCTATCAATCTATCTGTTTATTTATCTGCCTTTTTGTCTATTTGTCTTTCTATCCACCTATCTATCAGCCTGTCTATTCAGTATCCATCTCTGTATCTATCTATCTATCTATCTATCTATTTATTTACCTGTTGCCAGATATTTACAGAAATGGGGCCCACGACTCTAATCCAATGTTTCAACACGGAGGGGAGCTGGCGGCAGGATGTAAAATAGATGGGTTTGCAAAGCTGGTGTGGTGTTTATCGGGCTTGGCGTTGATGAATCTGTATGAAAGAAAAATAATGCAACGAGGAGGCTACATTATACTGTCAGCGTTATTTTCTGTTCATCTATTTTAAAACTACTGTGTGTTGTTTTCCTATTTTTAAGTTAGCAAGTTCTCTTAGTAAGTACGTGGACTCTTACGTCATCACTCCTAACTTAACGCTTAAAAAAAAAAAAAAAAAAAACACTGACTTGAATGCCACATGATGAACAGCTACAGGTCTGTGTGTAAGAACTGTTGTTGAGAAATTATATTAAGGTGGAACTTAGGAGGATGTGAGTGTCATAAAAAAAATAAATAAATAAATAAAAATAAAACACGTGCTTTATTTCTACAAACCTTCAGGGATCCATACTCGGTGATAAATTATGAATGACAAGGAAAGAATATAATACTGTTTTATTCTCCTCGCTCGAATCCCCTTCCCTTCCTTTCCTTCATTCCTTCTCCCGTCACTGAAGGCAAGATGCGTGAACTTTCCCCCAGCAACTTGAGGACAGAGGTGGAAACTTCAAGTGTCCCCCAAGGCGAGGCAGGCAAAGAGTGATTTATTTACCGACAAGTTACGATCAAGTTTATGTGGTTCGTCTCAGTTCGAAACCAATCAGGAGGAAATAAGGAAGGTGGATAAGTTTACGATTTAATTTATGAGGAGGAGGATGAGCAGGAGCAGGAGGAGGAACAGTAAAAGTAGCAGTAGATGGATGAGGAGGTGGAAAATAAACACAAAGGAACACAAAGGAAAGAAGAAAGGAAAGAACATACAACAACGGACCTGTTGCCCCAATGACGTTTTTGATAATAAACAACATCGTCTTATCTAAACTGAATGAAGCAGAACAGTAAAAGCCACAGCTTCCCCCAACTCAGTATTCCCTCCAGCAGGGGCTGCTGCTCACGTATATTTAAAAATAAATTTTCTTTTATAAAGGAACGAATACAGCCCACAATCTAAAAGAAGAACTTTATTTCATCACAAATAATAATTTTAAAAGGACAAAATATAACTGCTATAATACTACATGCCAATTGTGGATTAGAGATTAATTATGCACGCAGTAGCTCTACAGAGCCGTCACACTGTCAACAACGCTGCAGGCGACAAGGTCATAACATATTTAGCTGTTACGTATTCGTCAACACCTTCAGCAGCGCGGCAGTGGGCAGCACTGTCAAGACTGAGGGAAATTGAGGGATAAAAGTACGTACTTCACTTAATATTGAACCGGAAAAAGTACGCACTTCAGTGAGACATGAAGTTAGAGACCGACATTTTGTGAGAAAATGGTTGACCACCATCTTGTTTCTAAAGCGAGGTGTCCTAATACTGGGAGTGGCGGGAGCTTCCTCCTCAAATCTAACAGAAGGATTCGCCGCCTTCATTCCCATTAGGTCATTAGCGTAACCTCTTGTAACTCAGCCAAACCTCACCCATCCTTACCTAATCCATCGCCTCGACCCTCCCTTGGCTGCCTATCCTTACGTAACCTCCATCATTGGCTTACCTTTACCGAGGTTTCCTGGCGTGGCGCGGGAGGAAGTTAGGGAGCCGCCGGTCCTTAATTGTGGGAATCTTGCCCTGTACACATCTAAGTAGCCGGCAAAGTATGTATATGTAAGCTGAGGCTCACGTCACTAGAGCACTGTGACACTTAACACCATGTCTGACGAGTTGGTGTCAACACTAACGCTATTCCTTCTTTGATCTTTTCCCGTAAATCACGTCGCGCCGCCATAACCGTCCGCCGTGACCACTAACTGGTACATTCAGCAGAGGACAATAGGTGTTAGAAGGCGTCTGTCACGTGTGAGCGTCTCAGCTTCAAACAACAAAAGGCGTATCACAAACAATTAAATAAGATTCTAACACATATATACATCACCTGATTCCCTTATAAACAGAGGATACCCTGCATCACTGTCCTTATAGCCCGCGTTCGACCCTCGCTCCGAAACCCACAATGAACCAGTTTCAAGAAGCCTGAACCATGAAGCTCTGATCAAATTAGGGAGCTTTAAGGGAAGATTAGACGGGTTTATGGATGGGGATGATAGGTGGAAATAGGTAGGTATATTTCATACAGGGACTGCCACGTGTAAGCCTGGTCACTTCTTGCAGCTTCCCTTATTTATGTTCTTAAGGTAGCGAGAGACTTCAGCTTCCATGACTCCGCTCTGCCGACAGTACCGTCATCTGATAGCCTGACTCAATGCTGACGTCGAGAACGGGTAGAATCAGTGGGTAACTCAGTTATTCATTATATTCCCAACCTATCTCCAAACACCTTTTTTATTTATTTATTTATTTTTTTTAATCTTTAGTATCTTCTATAGAGAAACAAATGATTGGGGATATACTATTCAAATTCTGTTCATATCAGTATTACAACAGCAGGCATTTTAAAATTTTAACAATTACGATTACTATTACCTCCCATAGGTAAGACATATTATGAACTATGATCATCGTGAAGGAGAGAGAGAGAGAGAGAGAGAGAGAGAGAGAGAGAGAGAGAGAGAGAGAGAGAATATATATTTTGTGGTTTACTACCAATATGTATGCTTGAGTATACCATTCCAAAAACGCACCTTATATATTTTCTTTCGTTTCTTTGGAAAAAGAAAACTTATCCTGATGCTGGATAAACTATTGTAGTATTCAGAACTCTGTCTGTGTACAAGAAAATATACAACCAGTGGCGGCTCGTGACTGTTACTGATGGGGGGGCTGTCTCACATTCAGACAAATAAAATCTTAAATGCTTTTATTGTTATTGTTTAAAATACCATTGATTAATATATTATAAAGATAGATAAATAATTATTTAATTATTTAGGTCTTATCCTAACAGTAAATGCTTGACTTCCTTAGTGCTAGCTTAGGCTATTTGAGAAGGAAGTCCATTCTCCTGTTCCTGTTTTGTGCAAACAGATCAATAACTTTTTCATTTAAACCTGGCATATTATTCATAGAAATCTTCTCTATTGAAATCATGGCAAGTGCAAGTTCTTTCAATGCAGAAACCGTCTTTGCTTCTTGTGCCATTTTGCAAAATACTGCTAGGCCTACCTCGGAAAAGAAAAAAAATACTATTTTATACGATGTTTCTGTGATTTTAGACCATCTACGAGTATGATAATCAAGATTGAGCACAAGCCATCACTGATCAATAATATTTAAAAATCATCCCTGACAAATTGAAAAACACGATCGAAAATAAGACCGACACAAGAACACTCGCCTAACCACAACAACGGCCCAGACAAGACTGCGCTGGACGAGTCCGCACTCGCGATTCCGCCCAGGAAGCCTCCCCCCATTCCTCCCCCCCTTTTGTATCATTAAATAGTAAATAATTTCCGTACTTCCTCATTGTTTTGCAGTATTTTTTTTTTTTTCATATAAACATATGAGAATTGGTGTTTTCATGTGAATGATACCCAAACATAAATAAATTAACATTATTTTCGTGAATCCTAGAAATCCACTGGGGGGGGGGGGGCTGCAGTCTCGCAGTCCCTATTGACGAGCCGCCACTGTATACAACAGCAGCAACACACTCGTAGCCTTGGTGTTCAGCTCGATAACTTCACCTACAGACTTACAATAAACAATCTAACAAATAGATGCACCGTTCATCACTGCAGTCATCGTGAGGATTGTACAGAGACGTTCATAATGGTGCCAGGTGGTGGTTAAATTTCTACACACACACACACACACACACACAGACACACAAAGGGAAGGAACAAGAGACAAGGATGATGGAGGAAGAGGACGATGATAATGAAGGAAGGAAGGAAGGAAGAAATCGAGTTAGGACGTAGATCACAAACGCGGTGAGTCACAGATTGCCTGCCCCTCCTCACCTGTTTTATCATAATAGCATCAAGAGCTCACCTGCGCCACTGAAGAGACGAAACAGAGTGGGGAAGACGAAAGCAACCTCGTGTACCTGTGAGGAAAATAAACGAAATTTTAGATCAAACTATACACTTCTCGAGAAAACAAAAATAAGACTTAACTTTCTATACGTCTGAGTGGCTGGTTCTCTCTTTCTCTTTCTCTCTCTCATAATTTCTTCCTGACTCATATTCATCACCACATACCTTACCCATCTCCACTTATTTCAAAAACGATCTATTTTTTTTTTTTTTCTCCCATTCATTGTTTTTTCCAGCAGGGAACGGCTGTGAGAGATGACGAGGGCCTGGAATGGACAGAGAAAAATTAGAGTGGAGGGGAACTTAATAAAATGGATATCATATTATTGTCTTTCTGGCTGTCCCTGAGCAAAAGAAATCCCACAGAAAATTACACTGGAATAAATAAAAAAAAAATACAAAAAAAGATGAAGCTAAGGTAGAAAAGACAAGACAAACATAAAAGTAATGACAGGAGATTACAAGAAAAAAAAATCAGTTAATAGAAAAGGCATGACACATTCAAAACTAAACTAAAAAAAAAAAAAAAGGAAAAAAAGGAGACATAAATGGAAAAGGAAAAAAAAAAGTTAAAAAAGGAGGAAATATTGAAAAGTAAATTAGAAAAAAAAATTTGAGTAAAAGATAAGAGGACATGGTTTAATTAACATGAATGTAAGGACGAGTCAATAACTGAACATTGCGTCAAATATACGATGACACTTTACTGTACGTGGCGCAGAGAGAGAGAGAGAGAGAGAGAGAGAGAGAGAGAGAGAGAGAGAGAGAGAGAGCGAACCAGCCACTCAGGTAGACAGGCAGACAGGCAGACAGAAACAAATAGACGAAAACAGAGACAAAAATAGGGACAATAAACATTAATTAACAAATGATCAGAGAATTTATACAGTCAAAAATGAGATGAAGAGAAGAACTTATAGAAATGGAAGAGGAGAAAAAAGGCGAGGAAGGAGTAAAAAAAAAAGAGAAGAAATAGGAGAAGAAGAAGACGAAAATGCATAAATACAGAGGGAGGGAGAGCAGGAGTGTGTAAAGACGAGAGGGAAGTAAAGAGCATGTTGAGAGTGGAGGCTTAGGAGAATCGAGGAAGTAATGAGCTTGATGTGAATGAAAGGAGGAGAAGTGAAGTGAGGATATAAGAGAAAGGAAGAGTGAAGAGAGGAACAAATGAAAAGACAAAAAAAAATAGATAGATAGAAAGAGAGAGAGAGAGAGAGAGAGAGAGAGAGAGAGAGAGAGAGAGAGAGAGAGAGAGAGAGAGAGAGAGAGAGAGAGAGAGAGAGAGAGAGAGAGAGAAAGTTTGGAATGGTTGTGAGGAAAGAACAAATTAAGATAAAGCAGAGAAAAGTAAGTAGAAATTGTGGAAAGGAAGGAGGATAAGAAGGAAAAGGGAAGGAAAGAAAAGGAAAGGAAGGGATGGAAAGTTAGAATGATAGGCACTTAAACTTCGGGGACGCGCCAGGAAACACTTCTATGCTCTCTTACTGTGACACTTATTTGCTGTTTTAATTAATTTGCGTTTCACTTAAATCTTGTGAGTGTCATGCAGTAAATTAAATTTTGTAGCGGAGTCTCCTGTGTTGTGAAGTAAATTGAATGTTGTCTTGTTTTACGCGTATATGAGAACGGCAAAGGACAAGAAGTAACTGTAAAAACACTACTCCTTCCTTACTGTCCTAAAAAAATATATATGTAAGAAGTTAAATAGACCAAAGCTTCATTCGGCTTGCCCAGTTTAGTTTCTGCTGCGTCTTGAAACATTCCGAATCATATCAAAGTAAAAAAATTATGTGTGTTCAGACAATAATGCATAGGAAAGTAGATTTAATGAAATGTACAAAACACTATTATCATACTTGTGCATCTCTTCCTGTTTCTACGCAAGTTTAGGATAACCAATAATTCCTCGTCTAAACGTCTAAACCTTTTATTATTTGTTTTATTTATTTTATGTTTGTCGCTTTCCTAGATATTGGTAGTGACGCAGCAGACAAAAAACCGCATCATGTCAATAAATAATATTCCATAATTTACACTGTCGTCTTTATCAGTATAGAGTAATTGACTTATTACCGTAAACCAGAATATTTCCAGCCACGATCATAAATAATAAATTATCACGATGCGTCACAACAATTGATAATTTCACAAATCGTGTCGTTAGTTCCCATGAAATGTGTACCATGATGATCAACTAGTAAAAGTTTTGCCATACATGAATTTGATTTAACACGTAATTATGTAAACTACATGTGCAGCCCTGGAGAGAATGGGCCGCGGTCACGAGTCACTGTGCAGCGGCGCAGCCAAGCAGGTGTCTGGGGCAGGATTTGGCTGCACGGGACACCAGGAGAGGTGCCGCTGCGTGCGCGGGCATGCCTGGCTTGCCCCCCTACCCCCCCCAAAAAAAAAAAAAGTAGGTTCAAAGGAAACCTAATAGAATTCTTCTAAAACCTAAGTCATGTAGCAACCTAAATGTAAATACACAATTTCCCACAGATCACTCTAGCTTCATGAGAAACCCTTTACAAAATTATACCACAGCCTTTTAAAGCTTTCAAAACGAAACAGTTATTCTAACTCTTATTAATCTATTTTCGCTATTATTTGGAACAAACTGCCTTCACAGACAATAATCAGTAACTGAAACCCTTCAAGAAAGAACAGACATGAAAGCGAATCCCTACATTCTCTCTTCTCATCCCAATGAACACACCAGGAATCACTGCTCCTTCACACGCGTTATTAACGTTTCTTTTATTACGGATTGCGAAATCTTACATGCATCCACACCGAGCTTGTGTATATATACATATACATACGAACGGCCAAAAAGGAAAGACCCAAAAAGGAAAGAGATGTATAGAAACTGTATGAGGAAGGCTTACAATTTAGATCTGAGCCGAGCTCTATCAAAAGCTTTTCAGATCTAAAGCAAAAAGATTTTTTTTTTTCTTTGCCAGAACTCCTAAAAGAGATTAAACAAGATTCATTGCGGAGAGCCGGATGATCATCACTGGCTCGCCATTCATGCCATTCATCGTGAGCAAACAGATCCTTAAGAATCTACAGACTGAGGAAGGATTCAGAGTGGTAGTTCGTGGGATTGGAGAGGTCACCCTTTTTAGGAACATGATGAATGCAGGTTAACCTTCAGCAGGGAGAAATTGTCAGTGCTGATAGGTAAAGTAGAAAGATTAAACCATATAAAGAGCGAACACCAAGCACAGATTCTACATATTAGTCAGATTACACAATTTAACAATGATATGCTTAGATACAATACATAGCACTGGATCACATGTAAATAACCTACACCTTGTTTATATTCATTAAGTGATAGTAAGCTCCGTTTTTTTCCTGTGTGTGTGTGTGTGAAGCATAACCTCATGTTAGAAAAGTATATGTACAATGTGTACAAATATACATCACAGTAATTAACAAAATCAAATTCCTTTTCTCCTCCACATCCGGACATACGATGCGTCTCTAATTAGGTCAACGGTTGTGAAGGTCAGTAGGGAACAAACGACTCGCATCACATCAGTCAACCTTTTCTTTTTTAATCCCTCGTTCAGCTAATCACTCAGTCCCTCCCTCCTTCCTTCTTTCTTTCCTCACCTCTTTGTTGCTGTTCTCTTCTCTGCTCTCTGCACTTTATACTTGTTTTTCGGACCTTCCTGCTTTTCCCGTCCTTCCGTTTAATCTTCTCTTCAAATTTTCCCTCTCTATATTCTCCCGTTAGTAATGCCGTTATCGTTATCAACCTACTTCCCTTACACATCTTCCATCCTTCTCCCCCCAACTTCACTGTTTCAACAAACTCATTCTGTTCCCTATCTCATCTTGCTTCATTTTCTCAATCCTCTTCATCAAAGGACGAGATAAAGTTTCGTCTCCTAAAGGAAGCTCCCGGAGAAAGACTAACCAATCACAAAGCTATTTCATTAGGGAAGCAGCCAACCAGAATCCCTTTTCATCCCTCCTCAGCCAATCACCGAGTTCTCTCCCCTCTCGTCAAGCCTCCCACTGGCGTCCAAATGCTGTCCAATCAGAGCGCCATTCAGCCCCATCATTTACGTCCAATCAGCACCAAGTTATGCCTGCGTGTCTGCCCAATCTGGAAGTCGCGGAGCGGTACGTCAGCTAACCACTCACGAACAAAAAGCTCATTACACATCAACCAACCAAATTAGTTGATATCCCTGGGCGCTGCCATAATGAGGAAACAAGTTCATTTAGATAGAAACGAAGCAGGAAGAAATGGAGAAGAGCGAGAGTGAGAGGGAAGGGTGAGAAAGAGAAGCCAGCGAGGGGAAGAGAGCGAAGGACTGGAAACATTAGCAAAACTGTCTGTCATGCACCTTCCTTCTCGTCCCTCACACTTATTGAAAAATAGTAATTAAACAGCGAGTGGCATAAACACGACATAGGGTTAGAGAGAGAGAGAGAGAGAGAGAGAGAGGGGGGGTGATTAAGTTACTTCCTAGTCACATAATTTCCTTTCTCACAGACATTATTCCCATTGATTTCTTACAGTAACAGCTGATTATAACCTTGCATCGTCCTACTATGAAATCATCCTTCACTTCCCTCACTGCATCAAAGGAAACTCAAAAGGTTATCAACTTCTCCCCTTCTTCCGGCTCTCGCTTTCTCCTCTCCATACTTGTCTTGCATTTTTTTCATCTCTCTTCCCTCACCACGAGTTCGTTTTGCTTTCTCTTATCACACACGTCTTCTCAGATGCGCTTCCCCTTGGCTCTGAAACTTGCGATGCCATGAAAAAGAACTTTTTTTTTTTATTTACAATACGTGTTTGTGTGTGTGTGTGTGTGTGTGTGTGTGTGTGTGTGTGTGTGTATGTGTAAGTGACCTTGTCTGTGCTTGCTCGTGCATGTCCCTTTATTGGTGCACGCAGTCACAGTCACACAGCTCCGGAGTTCCGTTCAAAAATACTCGAGCGTTGATTTCTCTGCCTTTCCTTATGTTTGCTGTTAAGTATCCTCCTCTCATGCTTTCTCCTTGTTATTCACTATTGGCAACACACACGGAGTCACAACCACAAATCCTAGCATCATTGCCAATAACATCTTTAACCACTACTGTCGCCATCACCACCACCACTATCACCACAACTTAATACTACTACCACAATGTATCAACACCCTATATTTACTCTTTTTAATCGTCTGTCACACACACACACACACGCACACACACGAGAAAATAACACCAGCACCATGATAATTCCTAGATGCTCTGCATATACACACAAAAGCACGAATATTCCTCTAAATGACAGATTCATGATCATGGTAAATGTCTAAAGTGATAGCGAGTAACCACAACCATTAATATAAAGCGATTGCGGTGGTGCTGTTGGTAATGGATGAAGCGACCGTGGCCATTAATTATCGAGGTCAGCGCTGTGACTGATATTGGGAAGGCATGCACCGCGTGGAGGAGGCGAAGACGAAGAGGACGACACGGACGATAAGACTGCTTAAGGAGAGGACGAGGAAGAGGACAAGGAAGGGAAAGAGAAGGAAACGAAGAGTGGTAAGGGGAGAAAGATTAGTTAGAAAAGTAGTAGTAGTAGTAGTAGTAGTAGTAGTAGTAGTAGTAGTAGTAGAGATGAAAGCTCCCATATCCAATGTCCCAAGGCTATCAGAAAAAAAATGAAGTCCCATGCAGTGTAGAGAAACTGTATGGATTTTTTGTATCAGAAAGAGAAAAGAGATAAGAACTGCTACTGCTGCTTTAATTCACTGCTAGGTAACCAACAATAGCCTCAGAAAATCAGCATTTCAAAGGTGAACGAGAAAGAATCTAATTACAGTTTGCTAAGAGGCGTGTAATATCCCATCTGTGGAGTGGATTCCAAATACTTGTCTATTTTTGAAAGTTGTTTCTGTTGAGCTAATCTAATGTAACCTAATCTTAACTAACCTAAGACATACATGTTAATCAAAACTGTTGCTCTGTTGCCGGTTTTCTACTGATAAAACAACAATAATGAGTGTTCTGTTGCCCTTTCATCAGAACATTGCCACCTCACTTCAGTCTTAACTTAACCTGTTCCATCAGACAACGCTCCACATTTGCGAGGCAGACACCTGTTTCTGTATTCCTTTAATCTTCAATGTATGAAGGTCTGTACATTATTTACCTTCCATTGATACATTCAGGGAATACACTTTTCATCCACCCTCTGATATGCAGTAATGATTGATTGATTGATTGATTGATTTATTGACCACAGGGATGTACACACATATAAACACATTAAAAAATAGTCCAAATTACAAATATACAGAGGAAATTTTTGCAACTACGATATTGAAAATATATCATCGAAAATAAAATCTGTTGCATAAAAACAAAACACAATTCATAAAAACCTGACATAGCAACCAAATAAAAACAAGACATTATAAAAATAGAACAGCGGAATGTAAATAATTAGACAAAAAAATTCATTGAAAATATTTAAAACCCATAAAAGACATGCCTAAAAACTAAATTGTAATCCTATACGTTTATATATAAAAAAAACAAGAATTTATCCAAACAAACCCCTTTTTCTTTTTTATGCAAACACACATCCAACATTAATATAAAGACAATACTTCATGTACAATTCTACAAACATTTATATAATCAGATCTATCAACAAATAAATTGCTAACTGTCGTTACATTATTTCTTTCTCTAACGTGACTGGAAATAGGACAATTTTCAAGAACATGTATCTCCGTTTGAATCATACCGCATGAACACAATCTTTCCTCCAGGGGAAGACGACCCCTTCCTCGCCGATTCCAGCGTCCCTTTTCAGCTGCCAGCGAGTGTGAAGCCAGACGTAACCTTGTCCAGGACACTCGTTCCAATTCATTAACTTTAACGTTTTTTATGTAAATGTCATGCACTATTAGTTCACTATTAACAGACTTATAAAAACTTAGCCTGTTTGATACTGAAACTCTCACACGGGTCTTCACCTCATCCATTGCACTGTGCACATCGTCACTGTCGACAGTGATCAAGTCTGTCATATACCTGGACACAACATCATTATACCTTAGTGCCGCCTTAATTGCATATATCAGTGGGTCGCCATCCATTGTGTTTCTTTTTGTCCACATTTCCTTAAATAATTTTCTTTGTTTTGCCTTAACCAGTGCACAGACTGGGGGCATGCCCAACTCTACCATGCAAACATCATTGTTTGTCGTTTTTCTTACGCCAAGAAGTTGCTTTATACACCATTTATACTGTTTTTCTATAGGCTTCGTGACTCCATTGAGCCAGGATTCACAACCGTACAGTAGCGACGACATAAGTGCAGCATCAAATATTTTTTTCTTAACTATAAATGGCACATCATTATTATTATTAATTAAAGATATAAATTTCAAAGTATGGCACATCTTCATATTAGCATGTAACTTAATTGCAGTTGATGGAGAGCCATCATCAGTAAAGGGACTTCCTAGATAAATGTAGTGATCACAACAACTAATAACATTATTCTCACTAGTTATATTTTCCTTATCTTCCTTATCTCCATTCAACACCATAAATCTCGTCTTGTTATCATTAATGATCATACGACGAGTGCTGCAAAACTCTTGTAAAATTTTTATCTTACTTTTCATTCCATCTGGAGTTGTTGATAACAGTATAGTGTCATCCATCATGACTAAAACATGCAACCATGCAAGGAAACCATCCACAGGACATCGTTGTTTTAACATTTGTATCATTTCATTAACATAAAGGATAAACAGTATACAAGATGTGGGTGAGCCTTGACGCACACCAACGGTGGTTGCGATGACAGCAGTTCCCGCCACACTATTCGTACATCTATACATTGCAGCCAAAGCTAAGAGCATAGTAACACCACATCCCATATTCTTCAACGACATAAACAAATCAAACCTCGGTACACAATCATAAGCTCTACTGAAATCCACAAATGTAATAAATAGCTTCAGTTTTTTCCTTCGAGCAATATCCATCAACACTCTGAGTGTTACCAGATGTTCCACACATCCTCTTCCTGGCTGACTCCCCGCCTGTTCCTGGTGAGGCACAAACCACTGATGGAGGCGAGCTGACAGGACCATGTCATATAATTTTGCTATTGTATTAATAACATTAATTGCTCTATAATTAATCGGGAGTGCTTTAGACCCACGTTTATATATAGTGAACACTTTTGCCATTATCCAACTAGTAGGGTAAGATGGTATTCCTGTTCAGTTATATTGCATGACTGTGAACACTATGGAGGCACACTATTAGAAAACAGACATACAGACAGACGGAACACAGCTGTTTCTATACTGGACATGTTTCATAACCAGTAAAAAACAATAATAATGCCACGGTGGATTACCTCTTGAACAAATGTTTCAATAAAAGTCCTATGGCTAAAATTCAGGAGGGTGGCTTCTGCCCTCAAACTACAAGCTATTAACTTTATACTCATGAGTGGAAATACCTTGAAGGGGGAAAGGCTTTCGACCGCCCGCATGCAGAAGGGGAACTGCACAGAAAGAGCAGGACAGACGCCTCGTTTCTGGACATAATTTAGTTTCCACCCAAATGACACAAGTTTTCTTCGTGTTATTGTTGAACCGAGTTGGTTTATGCTGGACACACACACACACAAACACACACACACACACACACACACACACACACACACACACACACACACACACACACACACACACACACACACACACTCTCTCTCTCTCTCTCTCTCTCTTTCAAAGGCAATTTCGGGGTTATCTCAATCTTTCTTTCCCTTTGTTGTTTCTTGAAAATGAGATGTTCATGTACGGCCTCCCTCCCCTTCCCTTCCCTCCTTTCACTCGCCTTCCTTCAATCATAAAGCAGGAAGGATGTTGGAAGTTAAGACGATGAGATTATTGCAGCCCGTATGGATTATGTGGATTTATGTATACCAGCTCTCTGTCTCTCTCTCTCTCTCTCACTCACACACACACACGCACTCTAGGTGGACCGTCAGCCACACACAGAGGACAACTGTAATTAATCCAAGGCCGCGACGCTTCTATTGTCTGTAGATTAATGGCTGCCTTGCTCTCCTCTCCCCTCATTCCCCTCACTTTTGCCTCACTGCTTCCTCTCTTACTCCAATTCACCAAAGTTACAAGCGTCCTCTAATCCTCGCTCCCTGTTTTGTCTTTAGCGTCTCATTCTGTCACTTCCTTTGACTATAAATTTCTCTGTTTTTCTGTTGTCCAATTTTGCGTCACGGCACCACCTTCAATTTCGTCTTTCAATATCGTGTTTCACATTTTTTTTTTTTTTTGACTGCTCCTCATACGGTCAGATTTTCTTTATTTATTTCCCACATTCGTACATCTCCTGTTCTCATATCGTTCTTTTTTTTTTCTTTTTTTTTCTTTTTTTTTTTTTCCTGTCGCCATCTTGTACGTAAACTTAACTTGCGCAGGAGTTACAATTACTGTCTTTTCTTCTTGGCATTTCCAACTACAAAAGTTTCCTGTTTTGTCCTGAACGTTTTCATCCTTTTATTCTCATTGTTTTGTCTTAGAACATAAGAACATAAGAAATAAGGGAAGCTGCAAGAAGCGACCAGGCTTACACGTGGCAGTCCCTGTATGAAACACTCCTACCTATTTCCATCTGTTATCCCCATCCATAAACTTGTCTAATCTTCTCTTAAAGCTCTCTAGTGTCCTAGCACTAACTACATGATTACTGAGTCCGTTCCACTCATCTACCACTCTATTCGAGAACCAATTTTTTCCTATCTCCTTCCTAAACCTAAATTTTTCAAGCTTGAACCCGTTATTTCTTGTTCTACCCTGGTTGCTGATCCTAAGAATTTTGCTTACATCTCCCTTGTTATAACCCTTATACCACTTAAAGACTTCTATCAGGTCCCCTCTTAACCTACGTCTCTCTAGAGAATGTAAATTTAACCGCTTCAACCTCGCTTCGTAAGGAATACTCCTCATCCCCTGTATCCTCTTGTGTTTACTTAATTATTTCTGCCTCTCTCTCTCTCTCTCTCTCTCTCTCTCTCTCTCTCTCTCTCTCTCTCTCTCTCTCTCTCTCTCTCTCTCTCTCTCTCTCTCTCATTTGTTTCCATCTCATTCATCTTCCCTAGAGGACAAACCTTCGCTCTATTCCTCTATTTCCTCTTCCTCTTCCTGCAAACCAATCTTCTTCTATAATTCCAGATTTCGAAAACAACGATAATGATCTGTGTGAAAGAACCAATCGCCTGTGTGTGTGTGTGTGTGTGTGTGTGTGTGTGTGTGTGTGTGTGTGTGTGTGTGTGTGTGTGTGTGTGTGTGTGTGTGTGTGTTTTCACTACCTCATCACCATCACCTTCAACACTCATCACTCTCATCACCGTCTTATAACCACTACAGCCGTCACCATCTCTCACCATGAAGCACACTCCTCACTAACTCTTTCACCACCATTGCCATTCTCCACCATTCCTCTCTCGCTGCGCCATCACATGCATCACTGCTTTCAAATCTAGCCCCACTTATCACCCCCCTCCCCCGTCAGCGCCCATCACCATCCCTCACTTTCCCCTCATCTGTTTCCTGTCACAACTCCTATCGTCCTATCTGTCACTTATAATCACCAGTATAATCATACCCTACTCATTGCTGGTCCTATCACGTCTCATCCTCCTCCATTACGTCATTATAATATCACCGCATCATTATCATTAACATCAAATTTACTGGATTTCTCTCATCGACCATTTTTCTCCCCCTATGATTCCCAGAGAGAGAGAGAGAGAGAGAGAGAGAGAGAGAGAGAGAGAGTGCATAACTTTTTAAAACGAGAACAATGGTAAATCAAAATATAGTTAATAAAGATGAAGGTAACAAATACGAAACATACCAAAACAAGGCCAGACCTGGAATGCCTCGCCACAGAAGACGCTGATACGCCACACACGAGTCGCAAGTCAGTACCACGTTGTGTAGCTGATGGTTCCATGCATAGCCACCGTACTGTGAGAGGGAGGCAGAAGGCTCGGAAGCGGAAAAGGAAAGAGGGAGAGATGATGGAATGCAAACTGCAGATGACCTCTCTTTTACCACTTCTATCTCAGCCTTCAAGACTCATACTCCATTCTCCTCTCTCTCTCTCTCTCTCTCTCTCTCTCTCTCTCTCTCTCTCTCTCTCTCTCTCTCTCTCTCTTGCTTTGGTGGTATGCTATGAAATGGACAGGAGAGTTAAAAAAAAAGTGATTGAAGTCAGAGAGAGAGAGAGAGAGAGAGAGAGACAGAGAAACAGAGACAGAGACAGAGACAGAGAGAGAGAGAGAGAGAGAGAGAGAGAGAGAGAGAGAGAGAGAGAGAGAGAGAGAAGGGGGGTAGAGATTGCAAACGCGATGTGGAAAGGGAGATGATAGGATGAAAGGAATGAGAAAAAGAAGTCAAAGAAATATGGATGCTCCATAACTTGAAAGGAAATTTTGAAAAACCTTATCGAAAGACACGCAGGTAAGAGACAAACGAGAGAGACATAAAGAGATATATGTAAAGAGTCGATATGCAACACCCTCTAATACCCTCTAACACACACACACACACACACACACACACACACACACACACTTATTTACTGACACAACACTTAGATTAGTAAAAATTCACTGTGGCATTTTTTGTTCTTCTCTTTCCAGCACCTTCTCTTCGTCTTCCTCTTCTTTTCATTACTCAAGCCGCAGCCATCACTCTCCCCTCTTCCCCCTTCCCATCCTTCACATAAATTGTGTTGTAACTCACAATATTTTCCTATGAAATTAAAACAACATAAATTATAAAGTGGTTCATGGACACCAAGAGAGAGAGAACAATTTAATAAGAAAAAAAGAGTAAGAGGAGAAAGAGGAAGAAGAGGAGGATAAACAAGGCGCATGAAAAGAGAAGGGTCAAAGGAGTTATTAAATTCGAAGACAGCTAAAGTGAAAGGGAGCAGGATAGAAACGGCAGTGGAACAGGGACAAAGAGAAAAGGAGAAAGGCTCAAGAAAGTAAAGAAGGGAGGCAAAACCAGGGAAACTAGGAGACTGCAGAGAGTGAATGAAGCTAAACACGGCCGATGTATAGCGATAATGCAGCTTTTGTGACGCGGAAGGTAAAAAGACAGGTAAGTAAAAAGAAAAGTGAGAAAATAATTTAAAAAAATAACATACTGGAACCCACGTCAATGAAAACAATATTATAACAACCATTTTTTCTTCTCTTCTTCCTCCTCCTCCCTCATCCCCCCATTAGATATGAGCTGGTGAAGTGAAGAAGGGATTTTGAGTTGAAGGGGGAACAGTCTGCGGGAGGGAAGGGAAGATAGCGGCGCGGAGCGAGAGAAATGGAAGAAGTGCTGAAGAAGAATTCGGAGAGAAAAGGAGGTTGCAGGTGGCAGTGAATAAATTGTCCTTGGTGGAAAACTGTGAGAGAGTGAGAGTGAGAGAGAGAGGTTGGAGGGGAGGCAGTGTGATGCTCCTCGTTGCAAAAGCCCAACAATTTCCTTCAGCTAAGTGATATTTTGCTTCATAACAAGAGACTAAATCGTTAGAAGATAAAAAATTAATGTGGAAGATTGGAATGAGGGTAATAGAAAATTTGTGCATGAAGGGAAACTTTGTGAAATATAAATGAAAATATCGTTGAAAATTCTATGCAGGGGAAGGAAAGATGGTATGATGAATAGCAGTTTGAAACACTACGAAAAATATGACTAGACAAACAGCAGTTTCAAACACTTCGGAAAATATAGCGAGACGAATAGTCGTTTCAAATTATGTTAGGGATAAAAACACACACAGTGACTAATACATTTGTCATCACAAAAATGCAACAGTTATTATTTTCATTCTCGTATTTCACAACGATGAACAACATTTCACCATTTTATAATAATGTTCTGTCTTTCGTTAAGTTTAGAATATACTATCTTACAAAACACATTTCATAAACTGACGTGTGTACATTTACCGGAAATATAACTTGATCTGTTAATCTTTGATGCAAGTCTCGTGTGTCACAGCGTACACTGTGACCTTGTAAGATACTGAGACTCTGATTTTGATTTACAAGCTGAAAAAAAAAATATTAGACAGGACACAGCAGTTATTTTAGTATTATGATAGAGGGCGAAAGTTGGAGAGAGAGAGAGAGAGAGAGAGAGAGAGAGAGAGAGAGAGAGAGAGAGAGAGAGAGAGAGAGAGAGAGAGAGAGAGAGAGAGAGGAATTTATATAATATGTCCCACATCCCTTTGAGAAACGACATTTTAAAACCCAACGGTGCTCCGTGTGTCATTAGCTACACAGACTTTTGTTAGAGATTATCCTACGCACAGCCAAACTCAGTCCCTTGTGATGAACTGACAAATCCTACAAAATAAACGTTAAATCAACGCTGCATGTACCACGCTATCAACCATCATGTAAATATTCCCAACAACGAAAGACGCGAAACCAGAAGTGCCGTTTGAATCATAAGAGTTAGCTTCGTTCAGTGGCCTACAGGTACAAAATAATTGGCGCCCCATCAGTACAGTGTATAGCTGAGAGACTTAAGTAAGGACATAAGCCTCTCTCTCTCTCTCTCTCTCTCTCTCTCTCTCTCTCTCTCTGGTAAGGATTCTTCACTTCATGGAAACAAAATGGAGAGAGGGGAAGTCAAGAAGTTGTAACAGGAAAAGTAGGAGGAGGAGGAGGAGGAGGAGGAGGAGGAGGAGAAACGAAAGGAAGAAATAAGAAGAAAAGAAAAAAGTAGGCAGAATTCTGTTCGATCTGCCACCAACAAGGATTATCTTTTTACTTTCTTCTTCTTCTTCTTCTTCTTCTTCTTCATTTTCTCCAGCTTCTCCCCTCTTCCTCCTCCTCCTCTTCCTCCTCCTCCTCCTCCTCCTCCTCAACCGGGAAACACGTAACATAATCAACTTTCAGGCATTTTCCTATCATGCGGCCGAGAGAGAGAGAGAGAGAGAGAGAGAGAGAGAGAGAGAGAGAGAGAGAGAGAGAGAGAGAGAGAGAGAGTAAACAAGAGAGATCATAAGAGGAGGACGTGGGCGGGAGGCGTGAAGGGACGGAAAGAAAGGAGGGAAGAGAGGGAAGTTAAGGGAGAGTAAATGGAGAGGAAATGGAGGAGGAGGCAGGTGATGAGAGGGGAAATGGGTGACGGGAAAGCTAATTAAGGAGCAGGAGATAGTGTTTACTAGGGAAAGTTGAAGGAGTGGGCTGTGGAAGCAACGAGAAGGCTAGGGAGGAGGAGGAGGAGGAGGAGAAGTGGTGGTGGTGGTGGTGGAAGTGTGATAGATGCGGGCAAAGGTGGAGGAAACTAAATGATATTCCATCTTAGTTTAAAATAATAGTTTTTTTTATTAGTATTCCTCCTCCTCCTCTTCCTCCTCCTCTTCCTCTTCATCCTCCTCTTCACCGTCATCATCTAGTATTTTCCAACAGAACGAAAGTCTCCACTAATCTCCTTCATTTATAATCCTTGTTGGTGACTTGTCCTCTTCATTCTCTCCCAGGAAAGCTTATATTTCAGTCCCCCTTATTTTCTAACTGTTCCGTTTTCTTTCAGCGTCACTTCATATTGCCGTCCTTACATATTTTCCTGCTATTCAGTTCAGAATTAGTTTAGCTTAGCAGTAAATATCAGCAAAAGAAAACGAAATTGCAGTGTTTTTAGATAGGATAGACTCACGTATTTTTTTCTTGTTTGCTTGTGTCTCCATATATTCCGCTGTTCATGCTTTGATTTTTTTTTCCACTTTTTTCCCGTTGTGCTTTTCATGTTATCCTGGTATATATATATATATATATATATATATATATATATATATATATATATATATATATATATATATATATATATATATATATATATATATATATATTCTTACAGTCTCCTCTCCCTCTCTCTCTCTCTCTCTCTCTCTCTCTCTCTCTCTCTCTGTGAATACCAATCATTAAGTCCCAATTAAAGCAGACTGTGATATAGACCATTAACCTCATGATGTCCTGAGCTGCTTGTTTCCCTTCATAGATCTAAATTAGAGGGCTGTGTGTTGTCGCGGCGAGGGAGACGAGGAAATAACTGCGAGGAAGAGATGGCGGGGAATAAGCAGCACACGTAAAGAAGACGCGATGAGCTTTGAAGATGAAAGTGAAGGAAAGAGTCAAGGAGATGGTGGATAACAGGCATGATGAAGAAAAATTACTCACACACGCACACACACACACACACACACACACACACACACACACACACATAAGAAGAAACGGGCAAACGACACGAGGGAAGATAATTACGAAGAACAATGAAAGGAATAAGAAGGGAAGGAAAAACAATGAGCAGGATAAAGAAAAAAAGAAGAATTGAAGAAGAAAACGTAAAAGGAAAGAGGAAATTACGACCAATTCAAAGGAATAAACTAGGTGTAGTGACAGGAAGGGGAAAAATACGGAAGGAAAGAGAGGTGACAGCTTACAAACAAAAAAATAGAGATAAGTCTACGAAGGAAAAAAAAAAGAATAAAAAACGGGATTTGTGAAAGAAAGAAGAGCGGAATGAATGAATGAATGAAGGAAGGAAGGAAGGATAATAGATTCTCACTTTTTCTCCGCTTTATCCTCCCTCCCTCTTCCTCCCTTCCTTGCAAACTGAAAGTACATCAAACTATCTTATCGCATTTTCGCACCTCTAGCTGAAAGAAGTGGCCATAAAAATCAACGGTTTCATTAAGCCTCAGACCGCGACGAAGTGGCGACGCCCCGGAGCGTGGACTAGCAAGGACGACCTCCTCAGTCCCCGTGCCCTGCGCATCGTGGAGGGCATTCGGCCTGTGATAAAGAAGATGCGGCTGCCCGAAGGTCCTCACTGGTGGAAGCAGCACAGCGTTGGTACTGCTGCTATTGGTGCTACCTGCCCTGCTGAGTGGGCCAAGCAGCAGGACACCAGCCTGCTTTCTCCACACTGGAACCTGCCTGCCTTCCCAGAATGCACTGCCGCGCCTCGCCAACGTGGTGTGTCAGAGGCGGGGGTACCCGAGGTGCCCCTGCCCACCCACGGGCGGCGTGGTGGGGCAGCGAAGGGCAGCAGGCGGTGGCTACGCCCCTTCCTCACTGTTGTGGCGCCCCTGGCCTATATGATCCTCGTCCCGTGGCTCGCCATCAGGGGCGACAGCTTCCTGGACGCCATTAATGGACGGCTGGATGGTTGAGTGCAGATGTGGTTGAGTGGTTGGGTGCGGATGTGGTTGAGTGGATGAGTGTACGTGATTGAGTGAGTAGGTGGGTGGATGAGCAGTCAAGACATCTGAATGTAGAAACATGTTGTGGATCAAGTGGTTGGCTACCAAGTGTCCTGTGGCCCAAACACCCTGAGGCCTTGATGGTCTCAGGCCTGTCTAGCCTGACCCAAGGCCCTTGTCACCAGAGCATCAAATTATTTGCTCCCCTGATACGGGCAGCGTGAAGCGGGCATGTACCCACTCCCCACCTGTCGGGAATCCATTACCTTTGCTTGTTGCCTTCAAAGGAAACATTCAGAATGTTATGATGAGAGAGAGTATGAATGCAGGTTTAACACTGACAATGAACGTACTGTGTATCATCACCTTTCCATTCTCATCTTCCAGTTTCGTCTCCTTTCATCTTTATTTTACTCAAAGTGACTTTTCATTCTAGTTCTCCTTGTTTCCTTGTCGCTTTTCTCCTCTCTCTCCGTCTTCATGTCTGTCTGTAGTTCTGCAGCCGCCAATGTAGTCAATGTTACAACACTTAAATATTTTAAGATTTATCAGTCTAACACGTATTCCGATAAAGAAATAAGACGTGATGCATTATCGAGGCAAAACTGAATATTTCTTTGTTATTTTGGGTCGGGTGGGGGAAAAATAACAAAGGTGTGTTAAGTGCAAAATGACGACGCAGAATCAGAGACAGTCAGTGAGTCATTAGAACATAAGAAATAAGGGAAGCTGCAAGAAGCGACCAGGCTTACACGTGGCAGTCCCTGTGTGAAATATACCCACCTATTTCCACATATCATCCCCATCCATAAACCCGTCTGATCTTCTCTTAAAGCTCCCTAATGTCCCACCACTACCAACATGATTACCGAGTCCGTTCCACTCATCTACGCAAAGGTGTATTATCCTCATTAGTTAAGTTACTGCAGATGACTACCACTAAACACCCTTATGGCCCTCCTCCTCCTCCTCCTCCTCCTCGTCTCTTTCCTTCTCCTACCTCAGCCCCCTCCCTCCCCCTTACCTCTCTTCTCGTCTTTTTTTTCCTCTTATTTATTTTGTCTCTCCTTTGTTTATTCATAAATTCTCTTCTCTTTTTCTACTTCTTCGTCTTCTTTTCGTGCTCCTCCTCCCCTTTCAGCCTTTTTTCCTGCACATTCTCCTCTTTTCGTCCATTCATCCACGTCCTTTTCATGTGTGTGTGTGTGTGTGTGTGTGTGTGTGTGTGTGTGTGTGTGTGTGTGTGTGTGTGTGTGTGTGTGTGTGTGTGTGTGTTTCTTTCGCTCACTGATTTTAATGTAACTTTTTATTTGTTCCCCGTGTTTGTCTTGATGTCCTTATTTGTTTGTTTTTCAGGCTCCCTTCGCTCGCTCGCCTTGTGTCTTACTTTTATCAATATTCCTTATTCCATGCTTCTGTTCTTCCCTTTGTCCCTTCTTTTCTTTTGTTCCTTTTTAAGACTGATATCTGCTTCTAACTCATATTTCTTTCATTTATGTGCCGTTTTCATTTACATTTTTACTTCTCTCTCTCTCTCTCTCTCTCTCTCTGACATGTACGGCATAGAAATGGTTATATTATTTTACCTGGAGATTTATATTTATTAGAGGAGCAACACAGGTAAATAATGGACACGTCAAGTGCAATCCAGTATCGAGCTCAAGTATTTTGTCTTGATCCTTTTTTCATTAACCGGCCAATTTACTTGACGTATTAACAAAAGGCCAATGAATTTCCAGTTTGACTTTTTCTTTCATAGTACAAAATGTTTAAGTGTTCGTTATTATTCGTATGAAAATTAACTTAAGTCTTCAATTACCCTTCATAGGACAGTTATTTTCTTTTTTTTTTCTTTTGTCATTAGAATTTTGTTTTATCGTTACCATTCATACTTTTTTTTTTGTTTACTTTTATAGGGAATATATATAAATGTTTTTATTACGGCCCAAAGAACAATGAACGTAAGATTTAATGCCATTTACTGGACAAGCAATATTCAAGTTCATGTTACCATCCCCCGTCCTTGTAATCAGCCAAGCTTTCAACGTGCAAGAGAAATCCCGTGTCTTCTCACGTCCCTCTACCCAACAACTGTCGCCCCGGGAACGCACAGAGGGACAAGTGTGCTGAGTGGAGCACTGGCGCGAACGTGACTGACGGTGAGGGAATTAACTCAAAACATAACAACCACTGGCCAACGAAATTATTCCTAAAACAACCAACGTTTATGAATACTGAAAATTATTCGTTCCATTTAGTATGATGTAAGTTACTCTCTCTCTCTCTCTCTCTCTCTCTCTCTCTCTCTCTCTCTCTCTCTCTCTCTCTCTCTCTCTCTCTCTCTCTCTCTCTCTCTCTCTCTTTCTCCTACCTACTAAACACGCCACCTACAAATTCTCTCTCAATATACCACGCGTATAAATAATCTTCCACCTTGTATACAGGTGCCATCAATTTTCCCCTGCAGCCTGTGAGATATCCCGCACTCTACGCGCCAGTAATGAAAAATAAGGAGGCTGTGGCGTCCAGGTTGGTGGGAGATGCATCGCGCCATCACATGCACACACTGACACGGCACGAGCAAGGGGAACGTGTGTGTACATGCTGCTTCGTGTTTGTGAGTTATGTGAGTTTTCTTTGGCTATTTTACTGTGTTAATGCTGCAGTTTATGACACTAAAAAGCACTGTATGTAATTATAACAGGCATCTACGATAAAGAAAATAGATCTAAAGTTTTTTGTTTGTTTTTTTTCACTGTAATGCGCTAAACTTTGCAACACAAAGTACTGCACACAATTTTAATAATCACATACGTATGTACAAGACAGCAAATTACAGTAGAAGATTTTTTTTTCCCATTATGTAATGAAGGGAAGGAAATGAGAGAGTAGTTCATCATACAAAGCTGTGTGTCATAAGCAGTGAACAAGCTTAATCACAGACCTGTTCTCAAAGGCCACACTGGTAATTAGTCTGGCTCAGGTTTTTTTTTTTCTTTTTCCTGTGAATGATCCAGAATCCTTGCTAAATAATAATTAAAATCCCAATAAAGACCTAGGAAACTATAATGACTATTACTACAGCCTGTGAAATGTTGCGATAAGACGTTTAAATGTTTGATAATGTTGTGCGTCCTCATCCAAGTCAGATTCAGTGGGGACACGTTCTCCCTGGCCGTCCTTGTCCACATGTCACATTCGGTGCAGTTCAAACTGAAGTAAAAAATGCACCAGTTTTGTTCGCGTGGCAATGGTCAGGGTCAGACTGCGCTGTGTCTTGTGTCTCCACGAATACCTCTGGCTGCTTCAATTGATTGGTTCCTTTTTTCTTCCTCTTTTTTTATTCATTTTATTTATTTACTTACTTCTTTTTCTTTTTTTTGTTATGGTTAGTGGAAGACATGCCTGTGTTAAGTACTGTGACAGGTGGGGAGGTGTCGTGATGCACCTGTACTCCACACTTAGGTGATGAAGTAACAAATATACATTTGTACCTTAATAACAAATCGTAATTTAACCACTTAATCATAGCGACAAAATAAAAAAAAAATTAAAAATAAAATTAAAAGTCTAGAGTTGAACAACAGTGTGTTATGTAAGTCAGTAAACAAATGACAGCTTTGGTAGCAAGATAAAAACAAAAAAGTGTTGCAGTCTACGGTAATCGTAGTGAATATCCTTCCCAACATGAAAAAAAAACCCCAATGGCTATGTCTTGTATGAATTAATTTTATTTAGTCCACCAGCCGCTCCTTGGAATCCACTCCAGGGTGACTATAACAAGTTTGCATTTGCTCCGGTTCCTAATACTCTCTTCCTGCATACTGGATCCCTGTCGCCCGCCCTCCCCTTATCTCCCTGAAGCATTCCAACACTGTCTTGCTATCTGATGAGGCACTACACACTACTTTAGTCAGCACAACACTTCACACACAGTTAAATATCCTTATTTCCACGTTCCTGATTCTACCGTAACAATATACATGAATGACTCTTCTATAATTATTATAAGAAGGAATAAAAAAAAAAGCCGTAGAGGACAAGAGACTTTATGGCGCACAATATTTTACAGAGACATGAGTGTTCATTTTTCCGTGCCTCTTCAGCATACATACAGATGAGGGGCGCTGCACTAAGGGGACGTGACTGGATGAGCGCGGGTAGGGTGGCCATGAATGCGGTGGAATGGCGGCCCTGATGGTGGTCATCCACCCATTAAGTGTTCCCCGCCCCTCAACTAAGAGAATGAAAAGCAAATAAAAAACACAGTTTTTTTTTTTAAATATTGACCCATAAATAATTCATCGTTACATGGACACTTTTAAGTCTCAACACACTGCCGGTGGCTGGGAGCACCAAACACTGATGCTGAGGCACGCTAAAAAGGCAATCAAGGAAGGTCAGTACCCCTCTACACTAGGAAATTTAAGTTTCCGAGTATAATAATAGCAGCTTGGTCTCTCTCTCTCTCTCTCTCTCTCTCTCTCTCTCTCTCTCTCTCTCTCTCTCTCTCTCTCTCTCTCTCTCATGGTAATTAGTGCACCAGGACTCCCCACATGTGCACTACACGTGGTGATGGCGGCACGAACGGAATGAATTAAACAGGCGAGTTATTCGGCAGCCAATCATCGTATTACCAAGGCTAATCAGGTGCTCACTCCCGCATGTTTTGGCAGACTAACGACCCTCACTGAATTAATTACGAGGATCACTTATATTTCTTAACTCTTACAAACACAAGGTCTCGTCCTGGAGCCCTCTGCTCTTGTGTGACGATAACAAGCTCAACTTTGCTTTTCATTTTTTTTTTTAGTACCGCAGCAGCAGCAGATGAATACTCTAGCCAGTATTTTCATTTTTACAATGTCTACCGTTTTCTAGAATCTTTGTCTTATTTGACCTACTTTCCACTTTCCTAAATGACCCACGTGACCTCGTTTCTCCCATTCCCTATTATCACCATATCCGTAAAAAAATGTCCTGCCTTTCTGCATCACGTGTAGCTACTATTGTCAACACCATCCAAACTATACTTAACTTCCTAACTACTTTCCACGTTCCCTGTTCTTCTCTGAAAGGTACTAATCGTGATCACCTTGACGCAAGTGTTCCAAGAAATATGAGGCACCATTCTTGTTCTCTGTAAAACAAGTGTATTTGAGAAAGCATTAAAAATATACCACTTTAATACTGTAAGATTTCCTAGTCATATCCCATTGCAAGCACTTCTGACCTACTGTAAGATTCATTACATCATACCAGTATGAACATCACTGCTAGCATCCAAACTAATATTATATTCCTCTCCCTCCTTCGCATAATTGATCTTCCCAAGCTTATGATGCAAGGCTGAACCTCCAATATAAGCAAGTCGTTATAAGGATTAAGTATATCAAAATCACATGAAAGGGAAGAATGACTGGCTTTCAATATCCTTCTTAAATTAATAAGCTTGTTCTTCCTCACACTTCCACAAAATAAATTTCCACAAATAAATTACCAAACCGACATTAAATTAACTAAAGTAAAATCCACATAAATAAAATACTAGAAACACGAAAAAAAAAAAGAATTACAGTATTCTCATTCCCAAAGTTAGATTCTTCTAATATAAATATGAGAGAGAGAGAGAGAGAGAGAGAGAGAGAGAGAGAGAGAGAGAGAGAGAGAGAGAGAGAGAGAGAGAGAGACCCTATCAACCGCCACTCGGCAGGATGTCCACTGTCCACTACCCAGCAAGGCCACGTTACAAGCTCCACCTCACTGTTTACTCTCACTCCACTCCATTAAGAGAAAATTGAGTTTGTGTGTGCTGTAGTGTGTGGCGGGGGATTACTGAACAGAATATTTGATACAGTTGAGGATAATGCGCGCATGCACACACACACACACACACACACACACACACACATACACATCTCTCTCTCTCTCTCTGATATGGTAAGCATGAGACGCGTGATAGAAAGAAAATGTAGTGTGCTCATTACTATGGCGTCCCCTTTTTGATACCTGTGCTAAATTGTCTTGCATTTCAAGTTATGGCTTTGGGAAATGAAGCAGTGAATGGCACGCCCACTCACTGCCTCCCTTGATGCAACACCTCGCCTCCAGTTGATCACGGGGAGGGAAGTGAAGTGTTTGTTATGCTAACTGATCCATAATGCAAACTGTCCACACACACAGGGGACGATTAGCGGGAGTTGCTGATTCACTGACTTTGCTGCAGCGTCTCAAGTCAACCACACGGTAAATCAAATACTAATATAAGTAATACAGGTATCCTATGACAATTTTAAGCTAACCTAACGTAACCCACAAATCAATAATTCAATCAAACATTAATAATCTATCTCTTAACACAAGCTTAGCTTAATCTAGTCAAACCTATCTTCCAACATGGTGACTTTAGCCTGTCTTAACTGATCACTTTTTTTCTCTATTGTAAATGGGGTAATGATTAAGGACAACTAAATTTATATAGAAAAAAGGTCCAATGAGGTGTCAATCCCCAAGGAAAACGAGCCAGAAGGATTAACCAAAACTAATATACAAATTCTGAATTAAGAATGCGAGTGTATTAGGTGCATGAAGTAGAATTGCGTTAAGGAAGTCAATTGTGACTGTCCCCCCTGTGTTGTGAGACAACCTAACAGGGAAACGTTGAGGGAGGTCACCGCTGGGTAGTTGATATGTTCAAGCTCAGCCTAGCCTAAATTATCCTGCCCCCTAACATTTCCTTATCTCCTAATACAAGTTTATCCTAACCTAACCTACATAACAGTGAGTGGGCAGTGATGCAGAAGGTACACAGCTGGACATGACAACGCACAACTTTCCCTAAGCTCTCCCGCCTCATCACACATTCCCTTAGTGCCTGTATCACAGACCTGCTCACTCCAGACACTCCACAACATAAACACGCCTTTCATTGCTCAAGATGAAGTGAAAGCAAGCATGTACCATCACCATTATTAAAACTGGCCATGTTTATCACCATTCCCAAGGCTAGTGTTAAAGAGAATACGCATGCTCGCATACCTGCAAGTAAACAATCCAAAGAATAATATGATGCGTACGTAATCTACTGCGCTCTCTCTCTCTCTCTCTCTCTCTCTCTCTCTCTCTCTCTCTCTCTCTCTCTCTCTCTCTCTCTCTCTCTCTCTCACACATAAATAATTTATATTTCCACATATATAATAAGTAATCAGTAAGTAGAAAAACAAAACAAAACAGCGAAGCAGCATTATTTTTCTCCCCAGCAGACTTGATGACGTCAGCCATGATGGCGACGCGCACCGCTGCCAACACACCCCGAGACATCACCGTCCTCTACAAAAGGTACTGTCGAAATGGAATAGAAAATAAGAGGCGAAGAGAGTGCGGATATCCATTTATCAACAACGCAATCGTGACATAATCTGATTTACGCTAAAATGAGACTTGTTGAGGGGAACAGTTACTGCGCAGCTGGTTCTCCACTAGCATAGATTACCACCATCAGATCAATCAGTACTACACCACTGCTATAGTATCTTCCTTACTTAATATATAATGCCAATGGAACAGTTAAGATGAACAAACACCGAATAAACACCACAAAGTAATGAGCCAGAGGGAGGGAGCTTTAAATTTCGAGGAGACGAGATCCTTCTATCCTTCTCCTCCCTTTCCTCTCTCCCACTTTAATCAACATGAACACGCATCTTTTATTTCGAAAGTAGAGATTCAGAATAAGATTTGCACGTGCTTCTGTCACTTCACACATAACAAATAAGCAGTACTTATGACAGAATTCCATTAGTCTTATTACCTTCGTGTTATATTTGCATCGACATTGAAGGGTGCCAACATATCCGAAATACGATTCAGCGCTGCTAAATATTATAATACCTTAAAAGTACATTTTTACAATCTTCTTCACTCTGAACAACAAAATGAATGAAACGACTAAATACAGTAGTGAGTGGTACGGCAGAACATCGTTTGAGACACACTGAAATATAATATACGAAATAGAAAATGGAAGCAGAGCACAGATGTATCGCAAAGGTTGGTACTCCTGTCCGCTAGCGCTTGTTTCGTCACTTAGCTCTTCCGACAGTCACCACCACCATTGTTTTCCCACTGTAACGACCAGAATACTATGCCCGATTTGTACTCAGTGACGTTGTAATTGCTTGATAAGTATGTATGTAATGAGTGGATTCACGTGGAGGTGGGGAAGCGAGGGTGTGCGAGGTGATTTACGAACCTGACGAAACAGGGAAGCCAGAGAGCAGTTGCCCGCCTGACCTCTCATTCCCCTGCCTGCCTACTTCCACCTGTACGCCT